>NC_041234.1:34185757-34195835 GCF_002837175.3 Physeter macrocephalus | reverse complement strand
CTCTTAGGATGCTTTGTATTTCTGTGGTGTTTGTTGTAACTTCTCCTTTTTCATTTCTAATTTTATTGATTTGAGTCCTCTCCATCTTTTTCTTGATGAGTCTGGCTAATGGTTTATCAATTTTGTTTATTTTCTCAAAGAACCAGCTTTTACTTTTATTCACCTTTGTTGTTGTTTTCTTTGTTTCTATTTCATTTATTTCTGCTCTGATCTCTGTGATTTCTTTCTTTCTGCTAACTTTGGGTTTTCTTTGTTCTTCTTTCTCTGGTTCCTTCAGGTTTAAGGTTAGATTGTTTATGATCTGTCCATTGGCGTAAGTGAGGTGTTAAATTCCCCCACTCTTACTGTGTTACTGTTGATTTCCTCTTTTATAGCTGTTAGCAGTGGCGTTATGTATTGAGGTGCCCCTATGTTGGGTGCATGTATATTTATAATTGTTATATCTTCTTTTTGGATTGATCCCCTGATCATTATGTAGTGTCCTTCCTTGTCTCTTGTAACATTCTTTATTTTAACGTCTATTTTATCTGATATAAGTATTGCTACTCCAGCTTTCTTTTGATTTCCATTTGCATGGAATATCTTTTTCCATCCCCTCACTTTCAGTCTGTATGTGTCCCTAGTTCTGAAGTGGGTCTCCTGTTTTTCTTCTCTTGTGTTTCCCACTTAGAGAAGTTCCTTTAGCATTTGTTGTAGAGCTGGTTTGGTGGTGCTGTATTCTCTTAGCTTTTGCTTGTCTGTAAAGCTTTTGATTTCTCCATCGAATCTGAATGAGATCCTTGCCAGGTAGGGTAGTGTTGGTTGTAGGTTCTTCCCTTTCATCACTTTATCATGCCACTCCCTTCTGACTTGTAGAGTTTCTGCTGAGAAATCAGCTGTTAACATTATGGGAGTTCCCTTGTATGTTATTTGTCATTTTTCCCTTGCTGCTTTTAATAATTTTTCTTTGTCTTTAATTTTTGCCAATTTGCTTACTATGTGTCTCAGCATGTTTCTCCTTGGGTTTATCCTGTATGTCCCTCTGGGACCCCTATAAATGTGAATGTTGTTTCGTTTAATGTTGTCCCAGAGGCCTCTTAGTCTGTCTTCATTTCTTTTCATTCTTTTTTCTTTATTCTGTTCCGTGGCAGTGAATTCCACCATTCTGTCTTCCAGGTCACTTATCCCTCCAACAGTGAATTCCACCATTCTGTCTTCCAGGTCATTTATCCGTTCTTCTGCCTCAGTTATTCTGCTATTGATTCCTTCTAGTGTAGTTTTCATTTCAGTTATTGTATTGTTCATCTCTGTTTTTTCTTTAATTCTTCTAGGTCTTTGTTAAATATTTCTTGCATCTTCTCGGTTTTTGCCTGCATTCTTTTTCCGAGGTCCTGGATCATCTTCACTATCATTATTCTGAATTCTTTTTCTGGAAGGTTGCCTATCTCCACTTCATTTGGTTGTTTTTTGGGGGTTTTATCTTGTTCCTTCATCTGGTACATAGCCCTCTGCCTTTTCATCTTGTCTGTCTTTCTGTGAATGTGGTTTTTGTTCCACAGGCTGCAGGGTTGTAGTTCTCCTTGCTTCTGCTGTCTGCCCTTCTCTGGGTTTTTTTATTCTTTTTTTTTTTTAGAATGATCATTTATTATTATTTTAAACAAATTCTTGGCCGCACTGAGCAGCATGCAGAGCTTCCCCAATCAGGGATCGAACCCACACCGCTGCCGTGGAAGCATGGAGTCTTCCACGCTTCCCAGTGGACTACCAGGGAAGTCCTGTTTTTGTTTATTTAGGAATATCCTGATTTCTCCTTTTTTGAAAGATAGTTCTGCTGGATGTAGAATTCTTGGTTGACAGTGATTTTCTTTCAACACTTTGAATATGTCATCCTACTGCTTTTTATCCTCCATGGTTTCTGATGATCAGTAAACTGTCGATCTTTTATGTTATGAGTCACTTCTGTTTTGCTGACTTCAAGATCCACTCTTTGTCTTTGGTTTTGGTTATGATATGTAGTCTCTGAGTTTATCTGACATATAGTTTGTTGAACTTCTTGGATATGTAGATTAATTTTTTAATCAAATTTGGAAAAGTTTCAGCCATTATTTCTTCAAATAGTCTTTCCACCCCTTTATCTCTTTCCTTTTGGGCCTCCCATATGCATATGTTGGCAAATTTGATCCATCCCATAGGTCCCTTTGGCTCTGCTCATTTTCCTCATTCTTTTTTCTTTCTGTTCGTTAGACTGGATAATCTCAATTGGCCTTTCTTGAAGGTCACTAAGTCTTCCTTCTGCCTACTCAAATCTGCTGTTGAAACCCTTTAGTGAAATTGTCATTTCCGTTACTTTTCAACTCTAAAATATCTATTTGATTCCTTTTTATGGTTGCTGTCTGTTCATTGCAACCATAAATATTCTTTATTTGATGAAACGTCATTCTCATACTCTCATTTAGTTCTTTAGAGATGATCTCCTTTAGCTCTTTGAACATGTTTGAAATAGGTGGTATAAAGTCCTTGTCTAGTAGGTCCAACTTTGTTCAGGTAGTCAGGGAGAGTTTTTATCCATTACTTTTTTCCTCTGTGTGGCTACCCTTTCCTCTTTCTTTGCATATCTTCTAATTTTTTTGAAAACTGAATATTTAAAATAATGTGGCAACTCTGGAAATCAGATACTCCCTACTTCACTCCCCAGGGTTTGTTTTGTTGCTGCTTGTTGTTATTTGCTTATTTACAGAATTTGTTCAGAAAAGTCACTAAAGTAGAAGTTTCTACTCAGCTTAGTGGTCAGCTAATGATTGGACAGAGATTTCCTTAAATGCCTGGAACCAGTAAATCTCCCAGTGCTTGACAAGGGGCTCTATGTGCATGTTGGGACATACCTTCAGCATTCAGGCAGGCAATTTACAACTGTGCCTTAGCCTTCACTTCCTGCTTTGCAGAGCCTCAAAGTCAGCCAGAGGTGAGTGCCTGGGATTTCTCAAGTCTTTCCTGATCATGCACACAGCCCCTACGCATGCATATGGTCTTTTAGATTCCCAGAGATATGTGAGAGCTTTTCTAATCCCCAGTGGATATCTCATTCCTCAACTTTTCCTTTTCAGCTTTTGGGTTAGTCTTGTTTGCCACAACTGTTATCCATCACCTTAAGCATCTGTGACATTAAGCACTTGCCTTTAAATATTTTTGATAAATGCTCCCCAGGGAGCACTAGGCTTTGAAAGAAAGCTCCGGCTCCTTACTGTTCCCTACATCACTGGCAATGTGGCCTGTTATTTTTCAAGGCTACCACTGAGCTGGGGAAAAGTGGATGGGTCTAGGGCAAGTTAAAATGCCACAAAGCTCACTGCTTTTACTGAGATTCAGCTCTTTGTCTTAAATAAATGCTCTCCAGGTAGCTGTAAACCTTTGGTTAATTTCCAGAGTTCTGAAAAAGTTTATTATGACAATTTTTGCCAGTTTATTCATTGTTTTAATTCAGAAGTGATGTTTTGGAAGTCCTTAACTTTGCCTTTTTTGTGGATTTCATCCATCGTGACATACTAAATATTAGTTCAGTATGCATCTCTATGAAAATGACTTTTTCTTTCATAACCATAGTTCCATTATTTGACACCTAAGTAAAGTAACATTTATTTCCTAATATCATTTAATATCAAATCCTTCATCTGGTACATAGCCCTCTGCCTTTTCATCTTGTCTGTCTTTCTGTGAATGTGGTTTTTGTTCCACAGGCTGCAGGGTTGTAGTTCTCCTTGCTTCTGCTGTCTGCCCTTCTCTGGGTTTTTTTATTCTTTTTTTTTTTTAGAATGATCATTTATTATTATTTTAAACAAATTCTTGGCCGCACTGAGCAGCATGCAGAGCTTCCCCAATCAGGGATCGAACCCACACCGCTGCCGTGGAAGCATGGAGTCTTCCACGCTTCCCAGTGGACTACCAGGGAAGTCCTGTTTTTGTTTATTTAGGAATATCCTGATTTCTCCTTTTTTGAAAGATAGTTCTGCTGGATGTAGAATTCTTGGTTGACAGTGATTTTCTTTCAACACTTTGAATATGTCATCCTACTGCTTTTTATCCTCCATGGTTTCTGATGATCAGTAAACTGTCGATCTTTTATGTTATGAGTCACTTTTGTTTTGCTGACTTCAAGATCCACTCTTTGTCTTTGGTTTTGGTTATGATATGTAGTCTCTGAGTTTATCTGACATATAGTTTGTTGAACTTCTTGGATATGTAGATTAATTTTTTAATCAAATTTGGAAAAGTTTCAGCCATTATTTCTTCAAATAGTCTTTCCACCCCTTTATCTCTTTCCTTTTGGGCCTCCCATATGCATATGTTGGCAAATTTGATCCATCCCATAGGTCCCTTTGGCTCTGCTCATTTTCCTCATTCTTTTTTCTTTCTGTTCGTTAGACTGGATAATCTCAATTGGCCTTTCTTGAAGGTCACTAAGTCTTCCTTCTGCCTACTCAAATCTGCTGTTGAAACCCTTTAGTGAAATTGTCATTTCCGTTACTTTTCAACTCTAAAATATCTATTTGATTCCTTTTTATGGTTGCTGTCTGTTCATTGCAACCATAAATATTCTTTATTTGATGAAACGTCATTCTCATACTCTCATTTAGTTCTTTAGAGATGATCTCCTTTAGCTCTTTGAACATGTTTGAAATAGGTGGTATAAAGTCCTTGTCTAGTAGGTCCAACTTTGTTCAGGTAGTCAGGGAGAGTTTTTATCCATTACTTTTTTCCTCTGTGTGGCTACCCTTTCCTCTTTCTTTGCATATCTTCTAATTTTTTTGAAAACTGAATATTTAAAATAATGTGGCAACTCTGGAAATCAGATACTCCCTACTTCACTCCCCAGGGTTTGTTTTGTTGCTGCTTGTTGTTATTTGCTTATTTACAGAATTTGTTCAGAAAAGTCACTAAAGTAGAAGTTTCTACTCAGCTTAGTGGTCAGCTAATGATTGGACAGAGATTTCCTTAAATGCCTGGAACCAGTAAATCTCCCAGTGCTTGACAAGGGGCTCTATGTGCATGTTGGGACATACCTTCAGCATTCAGGCAGGCAATTTACAACTGTGCCTTAGCCTTCACTTCCTGCTTTGCAGAGCCTCAAAGTCAGCCAGAGGTGAGTGCCTGGGATTTCTCAAGTCTTTCCTGATCATGCACACAGCCCCTACGCATGCATATGGTCTTTTAGATTCCCAGAGATATGTGAGAGCTTTTCTAATCCCCAGTGGATATCTCATTCCTCAACTTTTCCTTTTCAGCTTTTGGGTTAGTCTTGTTTGCCACAACTGTTATCCATCACCTTAAGCATCTGTGACATTAAGCACTTGCCTTTAAATATTTTTGATAAATGCTCCCCAGGGAGCACTAGGCTTTGAAAGAAAGCTCCGGCTCCTTACTGTTCCCTACATCACTGGCAATGTGGCCTGTTATTTTTCAAGGCTACCACTGAGCTGGGGAAAAGTGGATGGGTCTAGGGCAAGTTAAAATGCCACAAAGCTCACTGCTTTTACTGAGATTCAGCTCTTTGTCTTAAATAAATGCTCTCCAGGTAGCTGTAAACCTTTGGTTAATTTCCAGAGTTCTGAAAAAGTTTATTATGACAATTTTTGCCAGTTTATTCATTGTTTTAATTCAGAAGTGATGTTTTGGAAGTCCTTAACTTTGCCTTTTTTGTGGATTTCATCCATCGTGACATACTAAATATTAGTTCAGTATGCATCTCTATGAAAATGACTTTTTCTTTCATAACCATAGTTCCATTATTTGACACCTAAGTAAAGTAACATTTATTTCCTAATATCATTTAATATCAAATCCTTATTCAAATTTCCCCCAATTGTACCAAAAATAGCTTTTATAATTTGCTTACTTAAACCAGGATCTATTCAAGGACTACACATTTCATTTGGTTATTATAATCTCTTAATCTCATTCATTATTTAAAATTTTTTATTATGATAATTTTCAAACATCCATAAATGTAGGAGAGTATACAAACACCCATATTCTCAATACTTAGATCCTACAGTTGTAATATTTTTTCTGTATTTGCTTCATTATCTGTATCTGTCTGTCTGTAGTTTTGCTGAGCCACTTTAAAGTAATGTGCAGCCAGCATAACATACTATAGTATGTTATGGTGGCTGCACTTAATACTTCAGTATCTCCTAAGAATAAGAATGTCCTCGTACATAACCACACTAACTTTGTTATAGTTAACAGTTAATAATTCTCTAAGATCTTCTAATAACCCATTCTATGATCGGATTTTCTCAACTGTCCCTACAAAATGTCTTATGTAGTTTTTTTTTTCCCCATAAATCCAGATCTAATCAAGGAGGTTAATTTTTTTCAGATTAAAACAACTTGCTTATGTATTATACATGTCAGGAATTTAGAAAGGACACAATGGGGACAACTTGTCTCTACTCCATGATGTCTGGGGCCTCATCTGGGAAAATTTGAAGGCTGGATGGCCAAGAGTTTGAATCATCTGAAGTCTCATTAACTCACATGTCTGGTGCCTGGGCTGGGTGGACTCAAAGACTAGAAGTACCAAGCAGAGTGCCAACATGTGACCTCTCCATGTGACTAGCTTCCTCACTGCCTGATGGCCTCAAGGCAGTCAGACTTATGTGGTTGCTCAGGGCTCTAAGTGTGAGTGTTCTAGGAAGCAGTGCAGAAACTAAAGTAGCCTTTTCTGACCTAGTCTCAGAAGTCATGCAGTGTCACTTCTGTCACATTCTATAGGCTACAAATGAGCCTGCTTAGGTTCAACAGGAGGGAACATAGACCCCACCTATTAATAGGAAAAATGTCAAAGAATTTGGGGGCATATTTGTTTTTTTAAAAATTTATTTATTTTTGGCTGTGTTGGGTCTTCATTTCTGTGTGAGGACTTTCTCTAGTTGTGGCGAGTGAGGGCCACTCTTCATCGCGGTGCATAGGCCTCTCACTGTTGTGGCCTCTCTTGTTGCGGAGCACAAGCTCCAGACGTGCAGGCTCAGTAGTTGTGGCTCACGGGCCTAGTTGCTCCACGGCATGTGGGATCTTCCCAGACCAGGGCTTGAACCTGTGTCCCCTGCATTGGCAGGCAGATTCTCAACCACTGCGCCATCAGGGAAGCCCTGGGGCCGTGTTTTAAAGCCACCACACACACAAAACTATGGAGAATGATATAAAATATACCCAAGAATCCATGACTGAAAATTGTGCATTAACATTTTTGCTAGATTTGCTTCAGATCATTTTTTAAACAAGTAAAATATCAATATCACCTTTAAAGAAAGGACTTCAACCTCCTGAACTGCCTGTTCTAGAATCTGCATACTGCTTATACAGAAAGTCTCCTTTATAGTAATAACAATAGCTAACCAACCAAGGAATCTTTAAATCTAGGTCAGATACCACCACCACCTCTTTTTTTCCTGTGATGTTGACTTTTTTCATTAATTAAAAAGAGTGAAATCCCATACACTCACCAATGAGAATCAACGGTTGTAAAGATTTTGCCATATTTGATTAATCTGTAACTTTCTTCTTTTTTAAAAAACTGTCTAAAGCAAATCCCAGACAGTGTCATTCCCTCCCCACCCCACCATGTACTTCAGTATGCATCTCTAAAGTATACATTTTCTCACGTAATCACTGTCCTGTCGTCATACATAACAAAATTAATAATAATTTGATAATTCCTTGTAATACTAAGTCCATAATCAAATTTCCTTAATTGTCTAACAAAAGGCATTTTCATAGTGGATTTGTTTAAATAAGGATCTGAACAGGGTCCATATGGCATGTGGCTATCACGTTTTTTGAATATCTCTTAATCTAGAGAAATCCCTTCTTTTTTTGTTTGATGCTGTTGATTGGTTATAAAAACTAGTATAATTGTCCTTTAGCACATCCCACCTTCTAGATTTGTTTGTTTGCTTCTTTGTGACATTGTGTTTTTAAAGAAACCAGGCCAGTTATCTTATAGGATGACTGTTTGCCCTCAGTGTCATTTAACTTCTTTTTTCTTTTTTTAATCTCTGTGTTTCCTAAAAACTGGAAGTAATATGAACTGCTTACTTGATGTTAGGTCTTGGCAAAACTACTTCCCAGGTAATGCTGTACATTTCCTATTGAATTGCATTAGGAGGTACATGAAGTTGGCCATCTTTCTGTTACTGACAATAAGGGGGTGATCTCCTGATCGCATCATTGTAAGGTTAGTTTTTTTTTTCTCGAGACTAGCAAGTCATCTGTGAGATAATACTTTGGTACTGTGTGAATATCCAGTTCCCTAGAATCAGTTATTTCATTAGGGCTTACAAACCTCTGATTTTCCAATTTTGTCATTCCTTTTACATTTATTAGCTGCCATTCATCAGCTTTCCTTCATCATCTGGGGCTGTTTGGTTATCCTGAAATACACTTCCTATGTAAAATGTGGGATGAGTAACTATTTTTTGATTCAAGATTGTTAAGGCATTATATAAAAAGGTTATACAAGAAGATGATCTTCTTTAGGAACTCATAGCCTGGATATTAGATAGAATAACACACATCAGCATTAGGGAATGAGACAGGATAGTATGTGCTATGTATTAAGTGACTTGTACATAAGTTCAGGGGAGGGGAGGGGTCAATGTGATCCAAAGAGGTCCTAGACGTTTTGCATAGAAGATTGATTTCAGCTTACTTTTGAATAATGGGCAGGTTTTAAAGAGGTGGACAAAAGGGAAGAGGGTACTTCAGGCAGTGTAGATGGTGAGGGTGAAGGCACAGGGGGAGAGGATGAGCTGTACGTGTTCTGGAGGTGTAATAAGGAAGCCATTCTCTCTGGAGAAGCTGAGGATATGGGAGTGGAAATAAGGTTGGGGAGGTAGGTAGGGAGCAGAACATGGACAACTTTACATGCCAATTCAGGGAAATTAACTTTTATCCTTTAATCAGTGTGTGCTTTGTGTACCTTGGGCATTTGTGAATTAGCTTTTTACCCAATGGGAAGCAAAATCTGGCTTTGTAAAAAGCTAGAAGCAGGAAAACCAATGAGACCACCTTTGGGGGGCTCAGAGGTAGGGAATATGATTGTCATTCAGATAAATGTCTTCATCCTGTTCCCTCTGCAGCCCGTGTGACCCCAACTCTACCGAAGCAGGACCGTCCTGTGCGTGAGGGGACCCGGGTAGCTTCCATTGAGACAGGCTTGGCTGCAGCAGCTGCAAAGTTGGCCCAGCAGGTGAGTGCTGACACTCAGGCAATGGCCCTGCCACTGATCCCAGTTTGACTTGGAGCCTCAAAACTCAGACCTCCAGGCTGACAGGATCCCACCGTTGTGTCATTGGGAAGTGGGTAACTTGGGATCTTTATCCATTGCAGTATCCCAGCTCCCTCCTATATCCTACATATACCAACTCAGTGACAAGCTACTTCCACAGGGCACACCGTTGAAATGATTTAGGATGAAAGAAAATAGGGGGCCAGAGAAAAGCCTTTAAAGATATCACTTGCCTTTCTGGGTGTGTAAAAACATCTCAGATGTGAAGGACCAAGTCTGTCCTTGGGTGAGAGCTCTTGTCTTCAGATGAAGCTCCAAGGAGGTGACTCAGTTGAGTACAATCAGTTTCTCAGTCTCTCATCAGTATCAGAATTTGGTTTTTTCGGGGAGAGGCTTTTCTTGTCCTCTGTACCAAATACTTTGCCTGATCTTCACCCCATGCTTCCCAAGAAAACTTCACCCACTAATTTTTGTCCTAGAATCAAGTTGACTTCCTAGCATGTTATAGTTTTCAAAGTTTTTTTTTAACATCTTTATTGGAGTATAACTGTTTTACAATGGTGTGTTAGTTTCTGCTTTACAACAAAGTGAATCAGTTATACATATACATATGTTCCCATATCTCTTCCCTCTTGCGTCTCCCTCCCTCCCACCCTCCCTATCCCACCCCTCTCGGTGGTCACAAAGCACAGAGGTGATCTCCCTGTGCTATGCGGCAGCTTCCCACTAGCTATCTAATTTACATTTGGTAGTGCATATATGTCCCTGCCACTCTCTCACTTCATCACAGCTTACACTTCCCCCTCCCCATGT
>NC_041234.1:34184145-34185085 GCF_002837175.3 Physeter macrocephalus | reverse complement strand
CATGTAGCTGTCCAGTTTTCCCAGCACCACTTATAGAAGAGGCTGTCTTTTCTCCACTGTATATCCTTCCCTCCTTTATCAAAGATAAGGTGACCATATGTGTGTGGGTTTATCTCTGGGCTTTCTATCCTGTTTCATTGATCTATATTTCTGTTTTTGTGCCAGTACTATACTATCTTGATTACTGTAGCTTTCTGGTATAGTCTGAAGTCAGGGAGCCTGATTCCTCCAGCTGCATTTTTCGTTCTCAATATTACTTTGGCTATTCGGGGTCTTTTGTGTTTCCATACAAATTGTGAAATTTTTTGTTCTAGTTCTGTAAAAAATGCCAGTGGTAGTTTGATAGGGATTGCATTGAATCTGTAGATTGCTTTAGGTAGTAGAGTCATTTTCACAATGTTGATTCTTCCAATCCAAGAACATGGTATATCTCTCCATCGATGTGTATCATCTTTAATTTCTTTCATCAGTGTCTTATAGTTTTCTGCATACAAGTCTTTTGTCTCCTTAGGTAGGTTTATTCCTAGATATTTTATTCTTTTTGTTGCAATGGTAAATGGGAGTGTTTTCTTAATTTCACTCTCAGATTTTTCATCATTAGTGTATAAGAATGCCAGAGATTTCTGTGCATTAATTTTGTATCCTGCTACTTTACCAAATTCATTGATTAGCTCTAGTAGTTTCCTGGTAGCATCCTTAGGATTCTCTATGTATACTATCAGTAATCAAGACAGTATGGTACTGGCACAAAAACAGAAATATAGATCAATGGAACAGGATAGAAAGCCCAGAGATAAACCCACACACATATGGTCACCTTATCTTTGATAAAGGAGGGAAGGATATACAGTGGAGAAAAGACAGCCTCTTCAATAAGTGGTGCTGGGAAAACTGGACAGCTACATGTAAAAGTATGAAATTAGAACAATCCCTAACACCA
>NC_041234.1:34182319-34183339 GCF_002837175.3 Physeter macrocephalus | reverse complement strand
CTTGATGAGTCTGGCTAATGGTTTATCAATTTTATTTATCTTCTCAAAGAACCAGCTTTTAGTTTTATTGATCTTTGGTATTGTTTTCTTCATTTCTTTTTCATTTATTTCTGATCTGATCTTTATGATTTCTTTCCTTGTGCTAAATTTGGGGTTTTTTTGTTCTTATTTCTCTAATTGCTTTAGGTGCAAAGTTAGGTTGTTTATTCGAGATGTTTCCTGTTTCTTAAGGTTGGATTGTATTGCTATAAACTTCCCTCTTAGAACTGCTTTTGCTGCATCCCATAGGTTTTGGGTCGTCGTGTCTTCATTGTCATTTGTTTCTAAGTGTTTTTTGATTTCCTCTTTGATTTCTTCAGTGATCACTTCGTTATTAAGGTAGTGTATTGTTTAACCTCCATGTGTTTGTATTTTTTACAGATCTTTTCCTGTAATTCATATCTAGTCTCATAGCGTTTTGGTCCGAAAAGATACTTGATACAATTTCAATTTTCTTAAATTTACCAAGACTAGATTTGTGACCCAAGATATGTTCTATCCTGGAGAATGTTCCATGAGCACTTGAGAAAAATGTGTATTCTGTTGTTTTTGGATGGAATGTCCTATAAATATCAATTAAGTCCATCTTGTGTAATGTATCATTTAAATCTTGTGTCTTCTTATTGAATTTCATTTTGGATGATCTTTCCATTGGTGAAAGTAGGGTGTTAAAGTCCCCTACTATGATTGTGTTGCTGTTGATTTCCCCTTTTATGGCTGTTAGTATTTGCCTTATGTATTGAGATGCTCCTATGTTGGGTGCATAAATATTTACAATTGTTATATCTTCTTCATGGATCGATCCCTTGATCATTATGTAGTGTCCTTCTTTGTCTCTTGTAATAATTTTTATTTTAAAGTCTATTTTGTCTGATATGAGAATTGCTACTCCAGCTTTCTTCTGATTTCCATTTGCATGGAATATCTTTTTCCATCCCCTCACTTTCAGTCTGTATATGTCCCTAGGTCTGAAGTGGGTCT
>NC_041234.1:34150021-34181465 GCF_002837175.3 Physeter macrocephalus | reverse complement strand
CAGTAGTTATTTCCACTATTTTATCTTCCAGGTCACTTATCCGTTCTTCTGCCTCAGTTATTCTGCTATTGATCCCATCTAGAGTATTTTTAATTTCATTTATTGTGTTGCTCATCGTTGCTTGCTTCCTCTTTATTTCTTCTAGGTCCTTGTTAAATGTTTCTTGCGTTTTGTGTTTTCTATTTCCAAGATTTGGGATCTTCTTTACTATCATTATTGTGAATTCTTTTTCAGGTAGACTGCCTATTTCCTCTTGTCTATCGTCCTGTCTTGCTATTTGTTGGGCATAGGATGTCCAGCACTGTAGGTTGCAGGTCGTTGAGTGAAGCTGGGTCTTGGTGTTGAGATGGAGATCTCCGGGAGATTTTCACCATTTGATATTACTTGGAGCTGGGAGGTCTCTTGTGGACCAGTGTCCTGAAGTTGGTTCTCCCACCTCAGAGACACAGCATTGACGCCTGGCTGGAGCACCAAGAGCCTTTAATCCACACGGCTCTAAGACAGGTGGTAGTTTTGCAACTGGTCATGGTTGGGCTCTCACAGAAACTGGGAAATATGGGTGTTACCTTCCTTGATGATTATATTTCAAAGGTATGGTTCCTAGGTCCTCTCTCCAGTGAGATGTGTGTCAAGGGCATCAGGTGGGACTTTGGGTAACCAGTTGTTTTCACTGATCTGAGAGAAATGTCAAGGCGGTCTTAATAAATGATTAGCTGTGTTTCTGCAGTTCTGCACCAACGATCTCAAATTATGAGCCTCCAATCTCTCATGGTTTCTTCATGCAAAGAGCTGCTGCACAATTTACACACCTTTTTTTTTGTTTACTTTCTTACTTATGAGCCAACCACACCTCAAAGTTCTTAAATGCGCTTGGCAACCCTGGGAGCAGTTGGAAGTGAATCTTGTGGTTCTCTCCTTATCAGTATCCCCTATAGATCCTCACGCCACATCCTATAGCTTAGAGCATTTTTTGAACGTGTGCTTTATGTTAGGTGCTTCAGTGTACAATGTCTCATGTAATCTGCTCAATAACCCTTTTCAATAGGTAATATTTTCATCATTTTACAGGTGAAGAAAATGAGGCTCTCTTTAAGTGACTAGTCCAGGATAATACAGCCAGTAAATGGAGGAGGCAAGATTCAAACTCATATCCTCTAACTTCAGATTTCATGTTACTTGCTATTTAAATAAAGTGAAATAGTTAAATGTTTATATAATTCAGTAATTACATCCTATGCAAATAAAATTTAATAGAATGATGTTTTTCATATGATGTTCTGTGTAGTTCCAGAGTTTAGAAATGTTTTGGAGGCTATTGATGGAAGCCAGCAGAGACCAACCAGGCCAGGTGGCCATTCTTTGCCCAGAACTTTTCTCTATTATGTGTATCCTAGTGCCATGTAAGATGTAATTTGAAAAACAAAGGAGGTTTGACTGCTTTAAATGAGCAAATTAATTAAAGGTGTGAAAACTACTCTTAGTGCCTTCTGTGGAGCTCACTTCTGGTTGAGTTGATCAGGGATGACATCAAAGAAGAGATTTTTAATTTGGGAAGGGTTTTGTAGGCTAAGCTTTTGGAGGGGAAAGGGAGGCATTCCAGGAGAAGGGGATTCCTTGGTAAGCACAGAAGGCCCTCTTGATTTGCCCTCTGGTTACCTCTCCTCCCTGACCTTGTGTCAACCCTTCATGCACGCCCTTTGTTTTTTTTTTGTTTTTTTTTGTTTTTTTTTTTTGCGGTACGCGGGCCCCTCACTGCTGTGGCCTCTCCCTTTGCGGAGCACAGGCTCCGGACACGCAGGCCCAGCAGCCACGGCCCACGGGCCCAGCCGCTCCGCAGCATGCGGTATCCTCCCGGACTGGGCACGAACCCGTGTCCCCTGCATCGGCAGGCGGACTCTCAACCACTGCGCCACCAGGGAAGCCCCATGCATGCCATTTACACCAGCCATACTATTGCATTACGGTACTCATTGTTCATTCAGTGTATCAGACTGTCTCATGCCTCTGTGCCTTTGCACAGGCTGTTCCCTCTGCCCATTGGGAATCGTGCCCTCTCAGATGCCTTTACCTAACACCCCTTCGCACCATACACCACCAGTTTGTTTCAGTGGCCTACTGTGCTTCCATAGCATTCTCATGGTACTTAGAATCATAAGTGTACTTTTCTGTGTTCCTTATTAAACTGTAAGGGCCTCAACGGTGAAGACATATCTAATTTAACTTGGTATCCCTACTATGCTAAGCATGTGTTTAGTCATTGTTGGTTGAGTGAATGAATGAATGAGTAAAATAATGAACAGATCTTTTTGGATTGGAGGCTTCTTGTTGGGGAATGGAGTAAGATAAATAGAGGTTAAAAAATGAATTCTGGAGCCAGCCTGCCTGAGTTCAAATCTTCTCCCTCCCACTTGAGCAAGTTACTTAATTTCTCTGTGCCTCAGTTTTCTCGTAGACTCTGTCTGAGGATTAGATGAGGTAATATATGTAAAAGCTCTGAGAACAGCACTTGCCACATGGTAAGTACTATAGACACATTAGCTTTTCATCATTATCACTACAGGTTGGCTAGGTATAAGTGGCCAGACCATGGATGACTATAAATGTCAGGCCAGGGAGTCTGAACTTGGGTGGGGACTTGCTAATGGCCTTTTGAGATAAGGTGAAAGTGGCCCTGTCATAAGGTGGTCTAGTCTTCTGTGGGGGGATCTGTATCAAGTATATAAAAAGGAGATTGGCAGCAAAGGTAGAAAATTTTAAACTATGTGATCTAGGTATGAAGAGATAATTTCTGGATTCAAATGAGAGAAATGGGGGCAGAAATGCAGTTCTTGGTATGGATGGAGTAACAAGCATTTTGGCTGAGAAAAGAGACTCTGAAGACAGATGGCTTGGGTCTGAATCGCAGCTTTGCCACTTACTGTTCCTATAACCTTAGGAAAGTGACTTAACCTCTCTGTGCCAGTTTCTTCTCATAAAAATGGAATTATAATTCTTTTTTTCACATGCTTCATAGGAGTATTAAATGAGTTAAATTATAGAACAGTGCCTGGCATATATTACTAATATTATTATTCTCGTCCCACAAAAATTCCTAAGGTAGTCACAGCCTGTCAGATCTTCCGAAGGCAGGAGTAGGCCTGTGTTGCCAAGAGAAGGCAAAGAAATGTAATCACTGAGTTGGTCTCTGTGGCTGTGTAGCATTTCAGAAGGTGAAGTCGTTCACATGCTCTCAGCACCACCTTTCCAGGTTCTCAGGGGTCCAGGTGCCCACTATAAAGGTACCCACTACACAGTGGATAGTATATTCATAGAGCAATGGATGGATGAAATCCAAGATATCGTGAGGAGTGACACAACTCCTTATTCATCCCTCCCATCCAAAACTGAGATTTTAAGATCCAGTGACCTGGAAGACTGTCCTCTATTAAAAGAAAAGACCAGCAAGAAGAAGAGAAACCATTGTTAGAGATGAAGATAGAATAATAGTTTCCCATTTGTTGAGTACCTACTATGTGCTATGTGTTTTATGTCATTATTTAATCTTTCCAGCAACCCTGAAAATCAGCTATTGTTTTACCCATTTTACAGATGAGGCAATTGAATTTCAGAAGGGTTAGTAACTTGACCAAGTTCATCCAGCTTAGGGAGCACAAGCCTAGATTTGAACCCAAGTTTATCTCTTTCCAAAGCTGCTACTCTTTCACTCGCAGATGTCCCATTTTGAGAATTGTGCAGGGTGGGTGTTCAGATAGACCTAGTTGAATCCTGAACCCAACAACTGTTCAGCTGTGAGGCTTTGGGCTCAAGTTACTTAATATCCCTGTACCTCAGTTTTCTCATCTGTAAACTGAGGGATTTTCCTTCTCAGGGCTGTTCTAAGGAGTAAATGAGGTCAAACATATAAAGTGCCTCAGCTGCTGGTGTAAATTTAGCTATTATTATTAGTCATGTCCATGGTTCACCTCATAAGTGGCAATTCTAGGACCAAAACCCAAGTCTCTGAATTCATATACCCTTCTGTTGCCACCGTACTGATTAGTAGCAGTGTTGACTTAAGAATGGATGGTACCAAAGGACCTGAGGTATTGGAAGGCCTGTGTGTTGTGTGTACATATATCCAGGCTAAGCTTGGAGTAGGGGCAGGTTGCAGAACCACACTGACCACCGTCTAGATTCCCTTCTGGGAAATTTTCTTCTCTTTTCTTCACTCCTAAATTCTCCCCTCCCATTTGGCTTGTGTTTCAGGAGCTACAGAAGGCCCAAAAGAAGAAATATATCAAGAAGAAGCCTTTGTTGAAGGAGGTAGAACAGCCTCGCCCTCAAGAGCCTAATCTCAGCGTGGCAGTACCAGCCCCAACTCTGGCCACTACACCCCAACTTCTCACCTCCTCCTCGCCCCTGCCTCCCCCTGAGCCTAAACAAGAGGCCCTCTCAGGAAGTCTTGCTGACCATGAGTATACTGCTCGTCCCAATGCCTTTGGCATGGCCCAGGCGAACCGCAGCACCACACCCATGGCCCCTGGTGTCTTCTTGACCCAGCGGCGCCCTTCAGTTGGCTCCCAGAGCAATCAAGCAGGACCAGGTATGACTGCCATATGGTTGTAGAACTGAGAAGGATCTTAGGGTCACTGGCTTCAAACCCTTAAGCATTCTGGTAAATGAGAACACCTGGGAGGGACACTGATGGGCAACCTAAGATACTTGGACTTGACCTCATAGGCCATGAAGACACATTGACTGGTGTTAAGCAGAGACAAAC
Source organism: Physeter macrocephalus (assembly GCF_002837175.3). Lineage (NCBI taxonomy): Eukaryota > Metazoa > Chordata > Mammalia > Artiodactyla > Physeteridae > Physeter > Physeter macrocephalus. The sequence continues at coordinate 34,176,706 of NC_041234.1, read as the reverse complement.
TCAGATGTGGGTTTGGAAAGATCCTTCCAGTGGGCCAGAGTGGAGGGTGGGTTGAAGGTGGGAAGTCTAGGAAGGAGGCACATACACAAGTCCAGGCTGCAGTGAAGAGAGGCTAGGGCTCTGGGAGAGGGAATGAAGGAGGGGATAAATTGATCAAATATGGAGCAGGTCACATGGGACATGGGAGGTGATTTGATGTGGGGAAAGAGGAAGCAAGGAGGGCTCAAGCCCTCCTTTTCCTCACTTTGGCTCTGAAAGCCCAGTCCCTAGAGTACGCAGCTCAAGGGTGATGAGATTGGTGCGGCATTGGGATGATGAGGATGGGGGTATCGAATGAAACAAGGCCCTGGGAGTGGCAACTTCAGGGACACTGAGCTATAATCACTAACCAGGCACTTGTTCAATCCTGGTGGGCAGGATAAGAAGATGGAGAGGCACAATCACCTTGCAGAAGTTAGGAAGGAAAATGATTGGGACCAAAGAAATCAGTGGGGAAAAGTAACCAGACAGAATAACCAGGGAGTCTGTAGCCACTGCAGGAGGTCATAGGAGGAAGAGCCAAAGCATGTAGTGTTGGATGGGAGTAGTTAAGGAGGGCCTCTTGGCCCAAGATGGTCCTGGAGCCAGGCATAAGGATGGGGAGACTCTGTGGGCAGAGGAACAGAGGAGGGGGGTGGCCCAAGGACAGTTGGTGCTGGAGCTGCTGCTGGCACCCTTGCCATATCTTTGCTTACCTCTCCCTTCCCCCACAGGAAAGCGTCCCAAAAAGGGCCTGGCTACAGCAAAGCAGAGACTCGGCCGTATCCTGAAAATTCACAGAAATGGCAAACTGCTTCTGTGATCCCCTTTGTTTCCTGCCCCTCACCCCTTCACCCCCATTGCCTTCTCCGTTGTCAATTCTCGGGGCACTCCTGGATCCTGCCTGCCCCGGACAAGGTGCTGAGGCGCATTGTCCTGCTTTCTTGGAACTGACCAAAGGCACGGACTCTCCCATGGGCCCCTTCACCTACTCCCTCAGCTCCCTTCCCCACTTCCACTGGAGCATCCTGCCTTCCTTTTCCATATCTCTGAGTAGCCAGTAAATGGGAGAGGTTTCCAGCTGACTAGAGCCCTCTTTTCTGCTGCCCCAATCCATTTCCCTTTCACCAGCTTTGTCTGCCCTTTACTGTCATCCCCACTTAAAGCTGGAAAGCAGGACGAGGAGAGGCATGAGGAGAGCCTGGGCCCCTCGGTATTTCCCTGGTCATGAAGTGGGAGGCCCAGTGCTCAACACTTTCTGCGGCTCCAGCCCTGTCTCCAGAAGCCTGCCCACCTCAGCCCATTCTCCTTCCTCCTCTTAGCCCAATGGATGTGTCCCACTCAAGACTCATTCCTGGGAGAAGACTCTGGCCTCTGCCCCCTCTTGCCAAATGCTTCGTGGAAATAAAGAGGAGGGCCCAGAGTCTTCTTATTGCCCCACCGTGGGCCATTTCCAGAGTGGCCTAGAAAGGCCATGGGCTGACTTCATTCATCCTTGGGAAGAAGAGAGATTCCTGTCACTTCTCAAGGTGGGGAGAGGACCAACACCCAAGACTTTGACCGAGACTTTGTAGCCCATTGGAGGAAGCTACTTTTGGGTGGCTACAGACGAAGCCACCTCTCCCAGGGTGAGCTCCAGGGATTTGCCTAGAGTTTGAGGTCCTGCAGAACATTATTCACATAGCTTTGGCTGGGCCCCAGGAGGCAAAAACCATCTCCCAAACGCCTTGAAAGCATCTGCCACTGCAGCAGATAGCCCTTGCTCTACGGCCTGATCCCTTCACCTGTACCACAGAGCACAGCCTGGACCTTCTGGAGAGGATGTGGCAGGACAGCTCACCCCAGGTTCTCCATCAGGAGCCTCCCTGCTTCTCTCCCCACCTTGAGGTCTTGGTCTGAAGAAGACTTCAGAACTCACATCTTCACTCCTGGACCTTTACACTCCCAGATGTCAGGTGGACACTCAAGCAGAGTGCTGATGTGGGGGGAGCCCGAGCCTAGGAGCGGAGATGCCCACCTGTAAAGGAGCAGATCATCTGAACCTCCCACCCCCTCTTCCCTTTGTGAATGTTTCTATTGTCCCGACAGTGCCCACCCCCTCCCTCACCCTCCCCCAGCTCCCTCCACCTCCACCTGTCTTTGCCTCTCTGGTGACCTGGACTGGATGGAGAATGTCTCCCTCTCTCCATTTCGGCACTGCCCAAGTAGAGTGCTTCATTGTCTTCTACCCCCCCACTTTAACTTCACCTCAGTTTTCCCAGTGCTTCTGGGGAAATTAACAGCTACCATGCAGGCCACAGGGAATATGTGAGGCTTCCCTGGTCATCTTCGTGTCTCCAGTTTGTCTTTCTTTTCTCCACAGCCCGACATCTACTCTCCTTCCTTGGAATCAGGGGTCCCTTAGCCCCATTTCCTTTTCCTATCTTGGGGGCCCCAGGGGCCAAGCAGTCCTCCATCTATTCACACCAAAGGCAAAAAAGCCTGGCTACCTCCTCCTTAGCACGTGAGGTTCCCACTCCCCTCCCCTCTGTTTCTGCCCAGCTTTGCTTTTCTTGGGTATTTCAGAGCAACAGAGGGTAGTGAGGGGAGGGAAGGAGGGCAGCCTGTGTCCCTGTGTAGGCAACTGCCTGACTAGGCCCTGACTGCTGTAACCAAGACCAGGACCCCAGCCCTTCTGCCCATTAACACCCCTCTCCCCTGATCTTTCAAAGGCAGCTAACTGCTAGCACATCCCCCCTGGTTCCAGGCCTCTTTCCCTTCTGTTTCTTTGTTAAAAGTTTTGTGGAGCTGAAACCCAACCTCCATTTGACTGGGTTTCTGTTTAATTTAGTTGGGCTCTCAGAGCTGGTTGTTTGTTGTTTTGTGTTTAAATGAAAAGCAAGTTTACCCTCAGATTTACGCTTTTCCAAAGAGGCTAGTGTGCTTTTTTTTTTTTTTTTTTTTTTTTTTTTTTTTTTTTTTTTTTTTATGTTTCAGGTTCTAAGTGAAGTGAGTTGGGGAGGGGTTGGGAGTGGTTGTAACCAAGGTTTAGAACATGAAGAGAGAGTTACCTCTGGTCTCCAATCCCCAGCACAGAGCTGGGGCTTGGATAGGGGGCAGGGAGAGAGGATTTCTATTCACCTTTAATATATTTTTACAAAAAAGCAATTTAAAAACAAGCCCACCGCTTCTGTACATGTCTAAATATATTTTTAGAAGTGGGTAGGATTGTGAATTTCTGATGCAGGGCCTTTTTATAAACAGGTTAGAATAGCATCATACAGACTTCTTTGTTGGTTTTTTTTTCCCTGTTTTTTTCTTATGTTGTGTTACTAATGTAATTTATATATTTTTTTTAGATCCTCCCTTTCCTATAGAGATAAAAGTGATTTATCTTGGCAATTGCTTTGCTCAGCATTCTTTTTTTTTGGTGGTGGTGGGAGTGGTGGGGTGTTGGGGTCCAGGAGTACTGCCTTCTCTTTACATTCTGTCTCTCTCATCAACTCACCTCTTCCCTAGTGTACAGCCTTATGCCTGAGGTGGGGAGGGGACAGGATCCCTGCCCTCACAAGAGACACAGTTCATACACCAAAAACAGTCAAAAGTATAGTGAGCAGAAAAGAAAGGGGTGCAACAATTCAAAGGGGCCTGACAAGTTTGTTGGGAAGGCTTTCCATGGCTTCCATGGGCTGTTTTTACTGGCTATACCTGTATGCTCTTACTGTGAATGTGAAGTTGTGGGGTTTTATTTTTTCTTCCCCTTCTCTCTCTCTCTCTCTCTCTGACATGTTTCTCCAAGCTGAACTTGATTACTGTGTTTAGGGCCAGTGCAAGGGGTATAATTATTAGAGCTAGCATATCATGCTCATTTCCTTGTGCCAGATACTGCTCTTAGTGTTCTTATGTATATTGATTCATTTCATCGTCACCAATATCCTCATGCTACTGATGAGGAAACAGGCAAAGGAAACTTCTGGCATCACACATCGTATGTTGTGGAGCCAACCTGGTTCCACAGTCTGTGTTCTTATTACTCTGTTCTAGCACCTCTCACTGATAACCACTACCGTTTAAGTGCCTTTTCTGTGCCAGGCGTTGGGCTAGGGATTTTACCTAGGATATGTCATTTAATTCTCACAACCCCAGGAGATAGTCACTAGCCCTATTTTACAGTGAAGGAGACTGAAGCTTGCCCCTGGCCTTCCACAACAGGATCTCCCTGATGCCAAAATTCATGTTCTTTCCTCTCATCATGTTAGAAAATCTTCAGCAGCTCAATGACCCAACAGAAGTTTGTTGAGCACTTGTGTGCAAGACACTGAGAGTTGTAGCATTGAGAGTTGTGTCCTGAGGAGAGCCCTTGGGGTGATGTCAGAAACCTCAGTTCCAAATTTACCACCACCTGGACTCTCTTTGACCGACAGCAGGCTGCTTACTCTCTGAGGGTCACTGTAAAAGAAGTTTGAACCCAATCAGGATTTCTTCATCCTGGAGATTTTGCTTCTGTAGGCTCTGGGGTGAGGCTGGCTGGGTTTGGCACCTACCGACTAAATGACCTCCTCCAGCTCTCCCAATATGAATCTTGGTATTGGGCAGGATTTGGACAGAGAAGATTCTTGTCTGGGGGATGGAGAACTGTGTCTCCTGGTAGAGAGGCAACAAGGAAGAGAGGAGGGATTTTAGAGCCCTTGCAGGAATAGTGGGATGGGTTCTCTCTGTCACCAACTCCCACCCCACCCTTTCCAGTAAGGGGCCAAAGCACTGTCACCAGCCTCAGGTTAGAGGATAAGCTAGTCTTGGTCACCTTACTCCTCATCTAGGCAGGAGGTACCAGCAGATGAGAGGCTTCTGTCTAAAAAATGGAAGGAGAACAAGAACACCCAACTTCAGTCTTCTCTCTTTCCAATATGGAGTGGGAAAGTGCACAGGACTTGTCACTAAGAGCCTGCCTTCTCAATGATTAACCAAGTAATTTGGGGGAGATTGTTTGTCTTGATATCAGATGGAATGATCTCGCCTATGGAGCCCTCTAATGCATGGTCACTCCTAAACTTTCTGGATGCTGTTAATTCCCATACTGAATCCTCTAGCCCTGACCTGTCCTGAGTACACATCACACACACTTCTGCTTGCCTGTATTGTGTTACCTGCCTCAAGTACACAGTCTCCTCCCTTTCCATCAGGACCCTATTCACACCCAGTTGACTGAAATGGTATTTGTCTCCAGTAAGCTGAGTGGAGGAGAAGAGCACCATATGGTACAATGTGATGATAGAGATGAGCACAGGATGCTGGTCAGGGAATCTGTCCCAGGGAAGCTGGGAGTTCAGACAAGGCTTCCTGTCAGGGGTGGTGTTTGAGCCGAAGGATGAAAATTAATTAGCCAGTCAGGCAGAGAACAGTGGGAAGAGTATTCCAAACCAAGGCAATAGCATGAATAAAAACAGAAGTGGAGGCAAAAAAAAAATCCATGTGCATATAGAGGACAGGCAATTTAGTATAACTGCAGCTGTAACTTTCATCTGGGGGAACATGCAGAGTCTCCAAGAAGGAATGTATAGTTTGAGAAGGCATATGATCCAAATTGATTAGTTTTTAGGCAAAATATTTATTTTAAAACCTCAGATAATGGGGGATATGTAATTTGATGTTTGTCGAAAGACATAGCTGTATCCCATGAATGACAGAGAATCATTAAAGGGGTTTAAGCAGAAAATGGCATGATCCAAGTTGCTTTTTAAAAAGATCCCCTTGCCAGTCATAGGAGTGGATTAGGAGGGAGAGAGATGAAGATAGGGAGATAAGTGAGGAAGTTGCTGAAAGAGGGATGGGGAGGGCACCATCTTATATTCTAATGCCCCATCAAATGCCACTTCCTTAAGGAAGTCTTCACCCAACTCTGCAGTCGATTCTGACCTTTTCTTGACTTCTACATCTCATAAAGGGTGGATATTCCAGGCCATTTCCAGGAGGCAGAACCATGGAGTCAGCCACTTATACAACCCAAGTGATAGAAGTTGTACCCCTCTATCCCTATTTTCAGCTTTTTAACTCTCAAGAAAGCTCTCCTTTCCTATAGGACCACAACATAATGCCAGCACTCACCAATGAATGTGATAAGAGACACAATACCCATTTTATATTTTCCTTGTCAGGAGTCCAGCAAGCCTCCATCACATTCCATTCCATTCTATCATACACAGCCTTTCAGGGTTATCTCCCCAAAGTCCCCTCTTCATCATCTCTTCCTGCATAAAAACATCCATGGCTTCCCACTGCTTATTACACCTTCTGGGTTTCAAGGCTTTTCAAACCTGGCCCAACCTGGAGACAATGGGCTGTGGTGGAAGGAGGATGTACCTGGGAGCTGAGAAAACCAATGACTCAATTCCAACTTTGCCACCTATGGGATATTGAGCTGGCTACTTCATGTTTCCTTGACTCAGTTTCATCATCTATAACATGAAGATATAATTCCTACCTCATAGTATTGTTGGGAGGAATTATATCAGTGTCATTAAAGAACTTAATTCTATGCTGAGCACTCAGGTCACTGGTAAATCTAGTTTAATATTCCCCTGTTAAAATTTGCCCAACAAGGCCTATAATCTTATAAAGATTACAGAGAAAGTAAGCCTTTAAAGGAATCAGAGAGAATATTTCAACCTGGGGTGGGAAATCAAGTTGGCTTCATGAGGAACATGTTTGAAGGACAGAAATATGGCTGAGTCAATAGGTGTGGTGAGCCTTGCACTCTGTAGAGGAAATACAATTAAATCTATGACACAAACTTGCTGGAAGGTGCCAGAGTATCATCCATGCCAGTTCAATATCATTGGTTCAGTTCTACAATGGTTTATCAAAGCTTATTTTGTGTCAGGCCTTGTGCATGCCTTTGGAGGACTTAATCCTAAGGAGCATGTGGTTTAGTACACAGACATGGAAACCCAAGTACAGCAAATACTGGGATAAATACTGTTACAAATAAGTATAGGGTGCTATGGGAGCATGAAGGAAGGAGACCAAACCCAGTCTGAGGAGCAGGAAAGTCTTCTAGGGAGAAACAACACCTGAGTTGGCTATTGAACGGCAATTCACCAGGCATGGGAAGGCAGAAGGATGAGTTGGAATAGAGCATTACATGCAAAAGGAACAGCATAAGCAAAAGTAGAAAATCAAAGCAGCCTGGTTTGTGGGTGGAACTACAAGACTTTGAGTTGAGTTGGTGTACAGGCTGGGGTGAGATGGCAAATGTTGAGGGATGAAGCTGAAGAGGTTGGCAGGAACGCAATCATGAAGGTCCGGTTTATGTTTCAGAACGTTCTTTCTGGCCATCCTTGGGGTGGGGAGAGACAAAAGCAGGTTAGCGTGGAGGCCAGTGTGAGGGTGGTTGCAAGATTCCAATTAAGATGCAGTGAGGTCTAAACCAGGGCAGTGGCTATGAAGATACTAGAGATGTTAATCCACATCTCCCTTTTTTATTTCCCTGATATTTTACTATGAACGTTTTCAAGCATTCAGAAAATCAAAGTAAATTATACAGTGAATACACATATATTTACCATCTAGATTCTAAAATCAGTGTTTTACTACACTTGCTTTGTCAAATATATCTATCTATTCATCCCTCTATCCATCAACCCATCTTATTTTTTATGCATTTCAAAATTTGATACCTGTAACCCATTCTCTTAAACACTCTGCATGCATGCCATAAACTAGAGTTCAATATATGTTTGTGATTCTTTTTTAGCTAAAATAGTCACACAATGAATACAACTTTCACATACTTTAAGAGTATAATTTCATGTTTTGATAAATGTATATACCTGTGTAACCCACACCCTTATCAAGACACAGAATATTACCATCCACCCAGAAAGTTCCCACATGTCTCTTCCCAATCACAGCCCTTCTCCCTGCCACAGTAGGCTTTGAGTTTGAAAGGGTAGGATTTGAAAATAGATGATCCAGGAGGAGAGTCTGGGTGGCTTCCCTTTTCAGCAAAGTCATGAAGGCAGGTAGCCATGGGGTATACACAAGCATTAGTAAACAAGCTTGGATGGATGGATGCCTTTCAACCTCCCTCCTCTACCCCGTCCTGAGCCTCATCTTTATGGGTCAATACATGAAATGGTGAGGCAGAGAGGAGTTGAGTCAAGGGACTGCCGGGACCTCAGGAACTAACAGTCTTGTGGGGGAGACAAACACGGTCACATTTCCATGTAACAGATGTTGAATGTTGCATTGTACCAGGGTCAGTGCTATAACAGAGGAAAGAGTGGAAAGTGAGATAAAACAACACAGAAGTTCCACAAGGGTTTGGGGGGTGTGTAGGTGGGGGGAGAGGGGAGAGATAAGGCAAGTGGCTCAGACACTTGGGAGGGACTGGAGGAGCTCAAAGGAAAAGGAAGAAGAGCATTTAGGAGCCATGAAAATTTACCTGGAGGTGAAAGGACTTAAATCTTGAATGATGTTGACTTTGATAATATGTGTGGTAGACACAAAGATATTTTAAGTTGCAAGTAACAGAAAATGCAAGTCAAGCATGGGCCATTGGCTTATGTAATTGAAAAGCCTAAAAGTATGTGGATTTTAGGCACAGTTTAATCAGAGCTTTCATATGTGTTAGCTTTGTCTTCAGGATATTTCTTCATGGTTAAAAGATGGCTGCACACAACAGCAAAAGAAAACATAAAACAAAACAAACAAACAAACAAAAAAAACCGAAAGGACAACCTACAGAATGGGAGAAAATATTTGCAAATGATACGACAGACAAGGGCTTAATCTCCAAAATATACAAACAGCTCATACAACTCAACAACAACAACAAAACCAAACAACTAGGGACTTCCCTGGTGGCACAGTGATTAAGAATCCACCTGCCAAGGCAGGGACATGGGTTCGAGCCCTGATCCAGGAAGATCCCACATGCTGTGGGCAACTAAGCCCATGTGCCACAACTACTGAGCCTGCACTCTACAGTCCATGAGCCACAACTACTGAGCCCATGTGCCACAACTACTGAAGCCCACACACCTGGAGCCTGTGCTCTGCAACAAGAGGAGCTACTGCAATGAGAAGCCCGTGCACCACAATGAAGAGTAGCCCCCACTCGCTGCAACTAGAGAAAGCCCACATGCAGCAATGAAGACCCAACATAGCCAAAAATAAAATTTTAAACAACAAAAAACAACCCAATTGAGAAATGGGCAGAAGACCTTAATAGACATTTCTCCAAAGAAGACATACAGATGGTGAGTATGCACATGAAAATATGCTCAACATCACTAATTATTAGAGAAATAGAGAAATCAAGACTACAATGAGATACCACCTCACACCGGTCAGAATGGCCATCATTAAAATGTCTACAAATCACAAATGCTGGAGAAGGTGTGGAGAAAAGGGAACCCTCCTACACTGTTGTTGGGAATGTAAGTTGGTGCAGCCACTATGGAGAACAGTATGGATGTTCCTTAAAAAGCAAAAAAGAGAGTTACCATATGACCCAGCAATCCCACTCCTGGGCGTATACCCGGACAAAACTATAATTCAAAAAGATACATGCACCCCTATGTTCATAGCAGCACTATTCACAGTAGCCAAGACATGGAAACAACCTAAATGTCCATTGACAGATGAATGGATAAAGAAGATGTGGTACATATATACAATGGAATACTACTCAGCCATAAAAAAGAATGAAATAATGCCATTTGCAGCAACATGGATGGACCTAGAGATTATCATACTAAGTCAGAAAGAGAAAGACAAATACCATATGATATCATTTATATGTGGAATCTAAAATATGGCACAAATGAACCCATCTACAGAACAGAAACAGACTCACAGGGCTTCCCTGGTGGCACAGTGGTTAAGAATCTGCCTGCCAATGCAGGAGACACGGGTTCAAGCCCTGGTCCAGGAAGATCCCAATGCTGTGGAGCAACTGAGCCCGTGTGCCACGACTACTGAGCCAGTGCTCTAGAGCCCTCGAGCCACAACTACTGAGCCTGCGTGCCACAACTACTGAAGCCTGCATGCCTAGAGCCCATGCTCTGCAACTAGAGAAAGCCCACGCGCAGTGACGAAGACCCAATGCAGCCAAAAATAAATAAATAAATTTATTTTAAAATACCCCCCCCCACACATAGACTACAGACATAGAGAACTTGTGGTTGCCAAGAGGGAGTGAGGGAGGGGAGGGAAGGGCTGGGAGTTTGGGATTAATTAAAAAAAAAAAAACAGATGGCTGCACACAACACAGTGCTTCCATTTGTGCTCATTTGTCATCTTATACATTCTCTTTGGTGAAGTGCCTGTTGAAGTCTTTTGATATTTTTTTATTGGGTTGTTTGTTTTCTTGCTATTGAGCTTTGAGAGCTTTTCATATATGTAGGATACAAATTCTTTGTTGGATATGTGATTTGCAAATATTTCCTCCCAGTCTGTAGCTTGTCTTTGTATTCTCTTATCAGTATCTTTTTCTCAGCAACAGTGTTTAATTTTGATAAATTCCAATTTTATTTATTTTATGGATCGTCATGTTTAAGCATTATTTGACTAACCCTAGGTCATGAAAATTTTCTCCTATGTTACCTTCTAAAAGTTTTATGTTTTACATTTAGATCTATGATCCATTTTGAGATACTTTTTGTATACTGTAAGAAGTTTAGGTCAAGGTTCTTTTTTTGCCCATGAAGTGTTCAATTGTACCAACGTCACTTGTTGAAAAAACTGTCTCTGTTGAATTGCTTTTGTCCCTTTGTCAAAAATCAGGTAGCCGCACTTGTGTGGGTCTATTTCTGTAATCTCTAGTCTGTCCCATTAATCTTATGCTTCTATACTTCCATCAATACCACACTGTTTTGATTGTAGCTATATAGTAACCCTTAATATCAAATAGAGTTATTCCTCCCACTCCATTCTTCTTTTTCAAAATGGTTGAGCTATTCTAGGGCCTGTGCCTTTTCATATAAATTTTAGAATAAGCTTTTCTATGCCTACACATACCTTGCTGGTATTTTGAAAGAAATTGCATTGAATCTATAGACCAATTTGGAGAGAACTGACATGTTGAGGGTTTTAAAATATTTTTAGATTTTTATATAATTTTAAATTGAAGTATAATAAGTATAATATACATAAATAGAAAGGGCACAAATTCAAAATGTACAGATTAAGGAATTGTCATAAAGTGAACACATCCCTGTAATCATTACCCAGTTCAAGAAATATAATGAGTAGCACCCAGGAGATTGTGTCTTAACACAAAAGAGATAAGAGATGAGCCCTTGAGATGAAGAGTCCCTTAAAGAGCTATACCCTCAAGGGAAAGGATGAGAAAATAGCCTTCCTACTGGCATAAGGACACAATTAGGCAGCTTGTCTGTCTTGGCTTGGGCTTTGGATGGGGGACAACTTTTTCTTAACCGTGTAACTGAGCTTCACATGTGTTTGTGGTTCAAGCCCATACTACTTACATGGGCTGAGAACCTACAACTTGTAAAATTAACAGAAAACCTGATCTCTCTGGGGGATCTGACAGAAGCAAACACCAAACCTCAATATGAACATGCTTGCAAGCCAGGCTGAACAGGAATTTCATAGATAAAACCCAGTTGAATGTGAACAATATAATCCACAATAAGCAATAGTCATCAACCAACAAACAGTAGGATTAAACCTTTATGAACTTCAGATAATTGAAGAATCTAAGAGTTAATTATGTTAAATTTTATTAAGAACATAAAAGAAGAAATAAAAAACATAAAAGAACAAAACACTATTTTAAAAAAGAGTGGGCAGATTTGAAAAAAGAACTAAAGCTGACTTCTAGAAATGAAAAATGCATGATTGAAAATTAAAACTCAGTGAATGAGTTAAACAGATTAGATACTGTTGAAGAGATCATTTAATTGGAACACAGATCTTTGGAAATTACTCTGCAGATAGCAATACAGAGTTAAAGAGAGAAAAAAGAGGCTAGGATATATGGAGGACAGAATGAGGTCTCACAAAGGAGTAATTGGAGTTGCAGAAGGAATAAATAGGTGGGAAAGAGGGGGAAGGTAATATACAACTGCCAACTCAACATTTTCACTTGGAAATATATCCAAAATGTAACGCCTGATCTTCCCTCCTCAAAACTGTTTCTCTCCTGGTCTCCCTCATATTAGTAGATGGCAACTTCATCCTTTCAGTTGCTCAAGCCAAAAACCATAGGTAGTCCTTGATTCACCTCTTTCACACCCCATATCCAAGCTGTAGGCAAAGCCCATTGGCTTTCCTTCAAAGTATTTCCAAAATCTGACCACTTTTCACCATCTCCACTGCTACCACCTTGGCCAGAACCATCATCATTTCTCACCTGGAAAATTACAATAGCCTCCTAACCCATCTCACTGTTTCCTCCATTGCTTCTCTATAATCTAATTTCAACATGGTATCAAGGGAGATCTTTTTAAAAATATAAGTCAGAGACTTCCACTTGCGAGAAGATGGAGAAGACATACTTTTCTCTGTTCCATCCACTAAATACAACTTGGGTATTACATATAAACAAACACAAGACTTTGAAAGGCAGGGAGAAGGCAGATCATCTAAGGGCATTGGCACCTGAGAAACAGCACAGTGATAAGTTCCTTGGTTTGTTTGTGTTTTGTTTTGTTTTGCCTCATACATCCAGACTGGATACTGGAGAAGCTGGCAATCCACAAACACCAACAGATGCAGACAGAAAAAATCCAAGAAAAGCCTGCTTTGTCTAGCTAAAGGATCCATAAAGGGGTAACCTAGAAACAGAGAAAACTTTTAGACGATGACGATTTTACTCCAGCCAATCTCAGAAAAACTGTGGCTCCACCCCTACCCTCACCAACAAAGACTGAGTGAAGAGCCTAGACTCTTTGTGGGCTGTGATGAGAGGCTCCAACCTTCAACATGGTGGTGTCAGAGAAAGCCAAGAGGAGAACCTGGATTTCCACTCCCACCTAGGAGTAATGTTGTGGCACCCTAATTTCCCTAATCAGAGTCTTCTCAGAAGAGGCCACCTCCAACAAAAGATTTAACTAAGGTCCAGAGTCTCATAACAATGCCCAAGTGTCCAGGTTTCAATAAAAAAAAAAGCACTTGTACTAAGAACCAGGAAAAGATCTCAAATTGAATAAGAAAAGACAATCACCAGATGCTAACAGCAAGATGAAATAGATGATAGGATCTTCTGACAAGTGTAAAAGAACCATTATAAAAATGCTCAGCAAGCAATTACAAACCCACTTGAAATAAATGAAAAAGAAAAGTCTCAGCAAAGCAACAGAAGATATAAAGAAGAACCAAATGAAAATTTTAGAACTTAAATCATAAATAACTAAAATTAAAAACTCAATGGAGGGAGTTCCCTGGTGGCCTAGTGGTTAGGAGTCCAGGCTTTCACTGCTGTGGCCTGGGTTCAATCGCTGGTCAGGAAACTGAGATCCCACAGCCATGCAGCATGCCAAAAAACCCAAACCAAAACAAACAAAAAACTCAATGGATGGGTTCAACAGCAGAGAAGACAAATGAGAAAATAATCAGAGAACTTGAAGACAGAACAATAGAAATGACCCAGTCCGACCACAGCTCCTGGAACTGATAGGTGACTTCAGCAAGGCTACAGGATACAAGATCAACACACAAAAAAATCAACTGTATTTCTGTATACTAACAATCAATACCTGGAAGCTGAAATTAAGATTATGTACATTTAAAATGTACAATCACTTAAAAATGCAATACTTACATGTAAATCTAACAAAACATGTATAGGACTTATATACTAAAAATACAAAATGCTGATGAAAGAAATCAAAGAAGATCTAAATAAACAGAGGCAGTTTGTGCTCATTGATTAGAAGACCCTACATAGTAAAGATATCACTTCTCCTCAATTGATATATAAGTTTAATACAATTTCTGTCAAAGCTCCCAGCAAGATTTTGTTTTTGTAGTTAGACAAGATTATTCTATTATTTGTATGGAAAGGCAAAGGAACTAGAATAACTACAGTGGGTTGAATGTTGTCCCCACTTCCCACAAAGATATGTTCACTTCCTAACCCACAAAGCCTGTGAATGTGACTCTATTCAGTAAAAGGATCCTTGCAATTGTGATTAAGTTAAGGATCTTGAGATGAGAGCATCATGGATTATCTGAATGAGCCCTGAATGCAATGACAACTATCCTTATAAGAGACAGAAGAGAAGACACAGACACAAAGGATAAGGCCATTTGAAGATGGACACAGAGATTGGAGTTATGCAGCCACAAGGCAAAAAACACCTGGAGCCACCAGAAACTGGAAGAGGAAAAGTATTCTCCCCTAGAGCCTTTGGAGGGAGGGCAACCCTACCAACACCTTGATTTCAGACATCTGGTCTCCAGGACTATAAGAGAATAAATTTCCGTTGTTTTAAGCCACCAAGTTTGTGATAGATAATTTGTTATGGCAGCCCTAGGAAACGAATAAAACAGCTAAAACAATTATGGAAAATGAAAAAAAGTGGGAAGAATCACTCTACTTGGCTTTAACACATTGTATAGCCACAGTGATTGAGACTGTGGTTTCAGTGGAAAGATAGACACAGAGATCAATGGAACAGACAGAGAACACAGAAATAGGTAAACTATCTACACACAAATACAACCAACTCATTTTTTGGACAAAGGTGCAAAAACAATTTAATGGAGGAAAGATAGTCTTTTCAACAAAAAGGTGCTGGAGCAATTAGATATCTATAGAGGAAAAGTGAACCTTGACCTAGATTTCACAACTTATGTAGAAATTAACACAAAATGGGTCATAAATTTAAATGTAAACATAAAATTATAAAACCCTCATAAGATAATGTATGAGATATCTTTGGGACCTAGAGCTTGGCGAAGAGTTTTTAGACATAACACCAAAAGCAGAAAAGAAAAAAAATATGATAAATTGGACTTCATTACCATTTTGCTCTAAGACCCTGTTAAGAGGGTTAAAAGGCAAACTAAAGACTGGGAGAAAATATTTGCAAACCACAAATCTGACAAGGGACTCATATCTAGAATATATATAGAACTATCAAAACTCAATATTAAACAACCTAATTAGAAAATTGGTTTAAAAAAAGACATTTCACTGAAGAGGATATATGGATGACAAATAAGCATGAGAAAATATGTCCAATGTCATTAGCCATTAGGGAAATGCAAATTGTGCCTATGTTGGGACATCTCTACACACCTACTAGAACAGCTAAAATAAAAAATAATGACAGTGCCAAATGCTGGCAAAACTGAGGTGAAATTGCATCTGTCATACATTGCTGGTGGGAATGTAAAATGGTACAGCCACCCTGGAAAACAGCTTTTCAGTTTCCTAAAAAACTAAACATACACTTATCATATGACCCAGGAATTTAACTCCTAAGCATTTACCCTAACAAAACGAAAATATGTCTGCACAAAAACCTGTACCCGTATGTTCATAACAGCTTTATTTTTAATAGTCAAACACTGGAAATGAACTTCTGATATACACAACTTGTATGGGCCTTAAGAGCCTTATGTTGAGTGGAAAAAGCCAGTCACACACTGTATGTCAATACATAAATGATTAAACAAACTGTGGTACATCCATGCCATTGAATACTATTCAGCAACCTAAAGTGGTAAACTATTGGTGCATGCAACAGCTTGGATGGGTTCCAGGGTCATTATGCTGAATGAAAAAGTCCAATCTAAAAATGTGATATACTGTATGATTCCATTTTTATAATGTTCTGGAAATGACAAAATTATAGAAATGAAAAAAAGATTATTACTGGTTGGTAAGGATTAGGGATGGTGGCAGGGAAAGTGGGAAGTACAACTACAAAGGGGAAGCATGAAGGAGATCTGTATGGCAATGGAATAGTTCTGTATCTTGATTGTGGTGGTTACATGAATCTACACATGATAAAATGACATAGAATGATACACAAGACAATGCAAAAAATGTCAAATTCCTGGTTACACACAGAGAGTACAATATAATGTTGTATTATAATTATGTAAGATTCATCCATTACAGGAAACTGGGTGAGCACAAGACCTTCTGAACTATCTTTGCAATAGTCTTTATAATTTCAAAATTAAAAGTTTAAAAATGTAAGTCAAATCATATTATTCCTCAGCTCAAAATCCTGCAGTGATTCCTTATCTTAGAGTAAAAGTCCAAATCCTTAGATCCCTTACTTGTTGCCCCTGTCAACTCTCTGACCTCTTCTTCCACTCTCCCTTCATGCACTCTAGTCAAGCCACACTGACCTCCTTGCTGTTCCTTGAAATTGCCAGACATACTCCTGCCCTTGCTCTAGCTAGAAATTTATAAACCTCAGTTCTGGGGATTTTTCTTTACTTTTTGATCATTTCTTTACTTTTCTCCTGTTCTTTCTGGATTCCCTTTTATTTGGAAATTAGCTCTTCTGGTCTGGACCTCTTGTTTCTTCTCGTTCCTTTCCTAATCCTCTCTCTCTCTCTCCCTCCCTCCTTCCCTTCCCTGCCCCCCCATATTAATTAATTATTTGTATTTACTTCCTGGAAGATTTCTTCAAACATATCATCCAAACCTTCCAACAAGTTTTTCATTTCTGCTAATGTATTTTTAATTTCCGAGAGCATATTTTCTGTTGTTTTAAAAATGGTGTTCTGTTCTTGTTTCATGAATATATTATCTTCTGAGAAATGGTTAATAGCTTTTAAAAGAGGTTTCCTCTTACTTCATAGTTTCCTTCAAGTTTCTTCTCCTCCCTCTTTATCTTTCATGTTAGAGACTTTACTCAGGAGAATGATAATCTGTTTGAACATGTTCTCTTAACTTCCTGTTGCAATATAGGATTCCTAATCTCAATTATACCTACAGTTCCCCATTCCAGAGACCCTGTCTTACCCTCTTCTAAAAGTAATCGTTGAGTCTTTTGCCAGGAAACAGGAGATAAATCACCCAGTTTACAGAATGAGGAGGGGATCTGGAAATCTAAATGCTTCTTAAACAGACTTTTATGCAATCCTTCTGTTTTTAGCCCCACTTTCGTTACCACTTCCAGAAATATCTGAAGTATCCCGATGACCTTTTCTACAGAAATAAAAAAAAAGCCAATCCTAAATTCATATGGAATTGCAGGGGACCACAAATAGCTAAAACAATCTTGACAAGACCAAAGTTGGAACTTTCCTATTTTAAAACATAAAGCTACAGTAATCAAAATAGTGTGGCATTGGCATAAATATGGATATGTAGACCAATGAAATAGAACTAAGAATCCATAAATAAACCCATGCATATATGGTTAATTGATTTTTAACAAGGGTTACACAACCATTAAACTGAAAAAGAATACTCTCTTCAACAAACGGTGCTTGGCTAGCTGGAAATCCACATGCAAAAAGATGAAGCTGGACCTGTATCTCACACCATATACAAAAATTAATTTAAAATGAATCAAATAACTAAATGTAAGAACTAAAAATATAAGACTGTTAGAAGAATACATAGGAGTAAATTTTTATGACCTTGGATTTGGCAATGGCTGATTAGGTAGGATGTTAAAGGACAAGCATCAAAAGAAAAAAATAGATAAATTGGACTTCAACAAAATTAAAAACTTTTATACGTCAAAGGACACTAGGCAGAAAATGAAAAGACAACCTGCGGAATGAGAGAAATTTTTGGCAAATCATATATCTGATAAGGACCTAATATCCAGAATACGTAAAGAACTTTTTACAGTTTAACAACAAAAAGACAATGCAATTAAAATATAGGCTTGAATTGACCTTTTTCCAAAGAAGATATACAAACGGCCAATAAGCACATAAAAAGATGTTCAACATCATTAGTCATTAGGGTAATAAAAATCCAAACCACAATGAGATGTCACTTCACACCCACTAGGATGGCTCTAATAATTAGTTAGTTAGTTAGTTAATTATTTTGCGGGGGCTGTGTGGGGTCTTTGTTGCTGCGTGCAGGCTTTAGTTGCGGCAAGTGGGGGCTACTCTTTGTTGCAGTGCATGGGCTTCTCACTACGGTGGATTCTCTTGTTGCAGAGCACAGGCTCTAGGCATGGGGGCTTCAGTAGTTTCAGCACACGGGCTCAGTAGTTGTGGCACGTGGGCCCTAGAGCACAGGGCTTCAGTAGTTGTGGCACGTAGGCTCAGTAGTTGTGGCTCATGGGCTCCAGGGTGCAGGCTCAGTAGTTGTGGCACACAGGGTTAGTTGCTCCACAGCATGTGGGATCTTCCTGGACCAGGGATTGAACCCGTGTCCACTGTATTGGCAGGCGGATTCTTAACCACTGTGCCATCAGGGAAGTCCTCTAATAATAATTTTAAGAAACAGAAAATAACTACTGTTGGCAAGGATATGGAGAAATTGGAACTCTTGTATATTGCTAATGGGACAGTAAAATGGTGCAGCCACTGTAGAAAATAGTTTGGCAGTTCCTAAAAAAGTTAAACAGAATTACCATATGACCAAGCAATTTCACTTTTAGGTATATACTCCCGAAAATTGAAAACAGGTATTTAAACAAATAGTGGTACATGAATGTTCATAGCAGGTCTATTCACAATGGCCAAATTTCCATCAACAGATGAATGGATAAAAAATGTGGTATATGGATATAATGGAATATTATTCAACCATAAAAAGGATGAAGTAATGAACCATACTACAACCTAGATGAAACTCACCTTCCACGACTAAATCTATAAACCTGTCTTCATTTGCCCCAACCTCTCCTCCTTCCGTCCTGTTATCTAAACCTCACTCACTGTTCTGCACTTAGTTCCCTTCCTGCACTTTCAGCATCTTGTTTTAGTGATTATCCCCTTTGTGTGGCTGTATTACATTTCCATCTTTAATGGCTCCATCTCATTAGTATTAAAGTACACTTATGTATATTTAAAAAAACAGTCTATATGGCACTGTTCTCATTTACTCACTATTCATACACTTCTCAACACACATCAGGCAGGTTGGGCCTCCATTACTCATAAACAGTGCTCTTCTAATACACTAATGACCAATACAGTAACGTGCTAAACTCAGTGGCCATTTTTTAGTCTTCATCTCATTGACCTCTTATCAGCATTCAAAGCTTATCACTACTGCACATTTTAATCACTCCTGGCCTTATCTTCCTTGATATAACATTCCTACATTTTCCTTCTATCCTCTCGTTATTCTACTGAGTCTATTTTGCCAGAAAATTTTACTATATGCAACCATTAAATTCAAAAATTCCTCAGAGATACCTCCTAATGCTCTTCTGTGTGTTATGCTATCTTCCGAAGAGATCTCACATGTACCTATAGATCTAAGTACCACCTGTGCGCGGATTTTTTTTAAATGCTCATTTTGAGAAATTCAAGCAATACAGAAAAGTACAAAGAAGAAAGCAAAAAATCACCTTAAAATGCCTCACTCCAAAACAGTCATTAACATTAAGTGGACATCATTTCAGACATCTCCCAGTGCGTGAGAAAATGTTGTTTATTAAGTCCTTCTATAAGATGATGCACTAGTGGGCAATTTTCTTCTGTCCCTTTGGTTGTGTTTTCCTTCAAGCTAGGTTTTAAACCTGTCTTTGCATATTATGTTCCTGTTTACTTTTTGCTTTACTACATTTGCATAATTGCCTTTCTTTTTTTTTAACATCTTTATTGGAGTATAATTGCTTTACAATGGTGTGTTAGTTTCTGCTTTATAACAAAAAGAATCAGTTATACATATACATATATCACCATATCTCTTCCCTCTTGTGTCTCCCTTCCTCCCACCCTCCCTATCCCACCCCTCTAGGTGGTCACAAAGCACTGAGCTGATCTCCCTGTGCTATGCGGCTGCTTCCCACTAACTAACTATTTTACGTTTGGTAGTGTATATATGTCCATGACACTCTCTCACTTTGTCCCAGCTTACCCTTCCCCCTCCCCATACCCTCAAGTCCATTCTCTAGTAGGTCTGCGTCTTTATTCCCGTCTTGCCCCTAGGTTCTTCATGACCATTTTTTTTCTTAGATTCCATATATATGTGTTAGCATACAGTATTTGTTTTTCTCTTTATGACTTACTTCACTCTGTATGACAGACTCTAGCTCCATCCACCTCACTACAAATAACTCAATTTCATTTCTTTTTATGGCTGAGGAATATTCCATTGTATATGTGTGCCACATCTTCTTTAACTATTCATCTGTTGATGAACACTTAGGTTGCTTCCACGTCCTGGCTATTGTAAATAGAGCTGCAATGAACCTTGTGGTACATGACTCTTTTTGAATTATGGTTTTCTCAGGGTATATGCCCAGTAGTGGGATTGCTGGATCGTATGGTAGTTCTATTTTAATTTTTTAGGGGACCTCCATACTGTTCTCCATAGGGGCTGTATCAATTTACATTCCCACCAACAGTGCAAGAGTGTTCCCTTTTCTCCACACCCTCTCCAGCATTTATTGTTTGTAGATTTTTTGATGATGGCCATTCTGACTGGTGTGAGGTGATACCTCATTGTAGTTTTGATTTGCATTTCTCTAATGATTAATGATGTTGAGCATTCTTTCATGTGTTTGTTGGCAATCTGTATATCTTCTTTGGAGAAACGTCTATTTAGGTCTTCTGCCCATTTTTGGATTGGGTTGTTTGTTTTTTTGATATTGAACTGCACGAGCTGCTTGTAAATTTTAGAGATTAATCCTTTGTCAGTTGCTTCATTTGCAAATATTTTCGCCCATTCTGAGGGATAATTGCCTTTCTTTTCATCTTGCTCATACTTAAAAGGAAAACTGTGTGCAGTCCGCTATTTTCTCTGATATGGAGTGGATGAATTATACTTACCTGGTCTGGAAACTTTTTGCCCCCTTCTCAGGACTACACTGTAAGATATGTGTGTAATTGTCCATGTCACTGTAGCTTAAGGAATGGTGGCAATAGTGGTGCTGGTGAATAGTCATTTGGAGTGTCTGGGCTCTACCACTTCTCAAATTTATGGCATGAGGTCAGCTTCCTTCCTTATTTTGTTGTGACTTGACGTGCTTTTTGCTGGACTTTACTATTTTTCTTCTGGGTTCATTTTAGTAGGCATTGGAGGAGAGGAATTCTGTGATTTGACCATATGCCACCATGTTTTTCCCTGGCAGCTGACAGCATAATTCCATAATTCCAGTCTGGACTTCTCTTTTGTTTTCTAGATCCATATAACCAAAAGAGTCCTTGACATCTCCCCTTCTATGTTGTGGCAATCGCTGTCCTTGGCCTATCCAACAACAATTTCCTGCCCCACCTTTCCCATGCAGAGAACCCTTGATTTCATGGAGGAAAAGAGAACTGATCTAAATGAAGTACAGTTCACAACCCTCTTAGTTATTGATTGGCCTAAGGGTGGGCATGCAAGGCAGGCTAATATGATACAAAAGGAATTCTACTAGAGAGAAGTTTCTCTTTCTGAACAAAATGACAAGGCCTCACAGGAAGAAAACCTTTTCCCGCTTTTCTCTTCTTCCTGCCTTGGACTTGAATGCATTTGAACAGCATTTGTGACCATGAGGGAAAAAGCCAAGAGAATTATGGAGATGTCAGCACTGACATTTTAAATCACTGAACCAGCTCCAACAGCCACCCTCATCTAGACCTTTTGTTTTATGAAAGTTTAAGGCCCATTTCTTTAAACTACCCCTAATTGGGTATTCTGTTGGCATCTGCATTGGTATCAGCAACAAAAAGAATTACTGACTGTGATATATTTATTGGACACACCTCAAAATGAACATAAGTGAATTCATGATCCTCTCCACTGAACTTGACTCTCTTCCAGTCACTTCCACTTTAGTAACTTTTACACCAGCCACCCAGTTGTCTAAGTCAAAAAACATGATTTTCCCTTAAATCTCCCCACCCTGCCCCCCGGACCCTGCCACATACACCAACATTCTATCACCAAATGCTGTCAATTGTATCTCTTAAATATCTCTCCAATTTTTCCTTATCAGCTGCCACCACTCCAGTCCAACCCAGCAACATCTATTGCCTGGACTACTGAAAATTGTTCTCACCACATCTCCTCTGGCCCATCTCCAATATATTCTCCAAAACCAGCAATCATGATGTTTTTAAAGAAACATATCTAATCAAGTCCATCCCCCTCCTTAATATTCTCTAATGGCTTCCCACTTAACTTGGAGTTAAGTCCAAACTCCTGACAGGGACTATAAGACCTTAAGGGATGTGAACCTTGCCTACCTCTCTGGCTTCATCTCAGGTTTGGTCCCCCTCAATCTCCGGACTGACATTACTGGCTTTCTTTTACTTTCTCAGCCACTTTAAGCTCTATTTCATGTCAGGAATGAAAAAAATATATATATATATATCTATATATAATATTTATTATATATAATATTTATATGTTTATTATATGTTATATATTTATTAAATATAATATATAATATTTATTATATAATTATACATTCTACAATATATATGTGATATATATTATATAATACATAATTGTATAATATATAAAACATTATAATATCATATGTTATATAATGTATGTAATTCCTTCAGTCTAGTAAACTTTTCTTCCAATCTTTGTCTCTGTAACTCTTCCTCATCATTCAGGTCTCAGCTGAAATGTCATTTCTTAGTTAGCCTTCCATGGACCTACGAGACTAGGTCAAATCCATCATTGAATGCTACCAGAGCACCATGTTCCCTTTCAGCACGTATTACTTCTAATTACTTACTGTTTTCCTGCTGGACTGGAAGCTCCTTGAGCACAGGCACCATATCTGCTTTGAAACAAAACCCTCATCCTCCCACCAACAAATCTCTAAACCTACATTAATTCTGAACTCAGCTTCTTCCTCCTGTTACAAGGGAGAAAATGTCTCTCCTATTCCTTCACTTTTACTTTGGATCCCATCTCCCCTCATCTTCTCAAATACTTTGAACATATGACTCCACCCCCTGCCCCACAAGCACACACTTTTCAGAGTCAGTAATATCTCCCTCTCCTCTGGGTCATTAACATTAGCATTTAAGCATGTTCTTGTAGATCCCATCTTAAAAATAAGGAGGGGGAAAAACCCTCACTTGACTCTACATCTGCCTCCTGGTACACACTACTTTTCTACTGTCCTTCACAGACAATTTCACACTGAAGAGATAGGCAAAACTTCGAGATTTAGAAAATACTGAGTGTTCATGAGAACATGGAGCAAAGGCACAATTATTTTAGAGAGTAGAATTTAGATACATATTTAGAATATCTGAGTAAAGTCAAAGATACCCATAATCTATGATCCAGCAAATTCCACTTTTAGGTGTATGTCACAGAGCAAAGCTTTTTCAAAGTGCTCATTACGACACTTAATGAACGTGTTGTGAAATTAATTTAGTGGGTTGTGACTACCATTAAAACAAGTGAACTAGAAGAAAACAGAATAGAAAATATCAGATTGCATTGCAGGTAGTATGGGTAAGAATTGCTTTATGAAAATTCATTTACATATACATGAGAGTGCCTATATGTGTGTAAGTATGTGTATGCATGTTTGTGTCTTAAGGTACAATACAAAATGTATTTCTTTCTGGGGTCTCTGTCAAAAAAATTTGCAAAACACAGTCCTAGAGAATCTCTTGAACATGTGTCAAATGAGATCTGTTCAAGAGTGTTCAATGCAGTGTTGATTCAAGCCCTAGGAAAGAGGCTGGCTGGCTTGCACAGAGATCCCTCTATAATTCACCTAACCATTAAAGATCTTCCTTCACGGTAGTGACCCTTTGGTAAGCAGCCACATGGGACACAAATATTCTCAAATTTTGGGCCCATTCAGAGAGTTCCATCCACATGCCTCCTCTTCAAATCTTGTCACCAGTCTGCCAGTCTTATTCCATTTCCCAATCATTAACCACAGCCCCATACATGAGTGTAAAGCCTGACTTCAGTCCTCTATACTTCTTGGGAAAGTGGGAAGACAGTAAGTTGTATTTATCAATGTTCTCACTGTGAAGATTTCCCTTTCCCCACTGTACTTCAGCACCACATCTCATTGGGACTGTAATATTGCAACAGTCCATTTCCACGTGGTTCCAGCACATCCTGTAGAACTCTTCATTAAACTAGACTACAGTGTCCTTCTCCACAGTCACCAGGTCATAAGAAACTCCCAATGAACCCCTATGTGTGGGTTGCAGAACAGATGGCAGCATAGGGAGGAATAAAAGCCAATTTTGCATATACCATTTCCTTTTGATGATGGAGTTCTACTGGCTACACTAGACTTTATGTCTTAGTGGATTAGTCAACACCCAGTGCGTGAAGGACAGCTCAAGTCACATGATCATCTGGTTTTTCATGGTCAGTTTCTACCAGGGCCAGTAGCAAGCTAGGAGCAGTTTCTCAAAAAAGATAATAGCTACTTGCTCAAGGAGACATAGATTTGCTTCAAACCTAGGGTCCAATGATTTGATTCTCTTATCAGTGATTACTGTAGACTCCATATGGCATCATGATCTATTACAGACACTTCAAGCACCATTGGATTTTCTGGGTCATAAGGGCTTGTGGAAGAGCTGCTTGAAATGCAGCATGTGACAATCAGAGAGCCTTCATTTGCTCTGGGCCTTATTCAGTACTGGCTATTTTTCTTGTCACCTACAAAATGAGTTGGAGCAGGACACCCAAAGGTGGAAAATTTTATCTTCAATATCCAAATTGGCAGACCAAGTGTTGTGCCTCGTTACTGGTAGGGGACGAAAATTGAAGCAACTTGTCCTCCACATTGGAGGAACTATCTTGATGTGTCTCAAGTCACTGACCCCCTAGCAATTTCACAGAGGTAGCAGGCTCCTGTAACTTCAAGGGTTTTAACTCAAAGCCTCTAGAACCTCAAAAATCTTTCCAAGGTATCTAGGGTACTTGCTCCTTCCTCTCCTCTAGGTCCTATCAGCAGGATGTCATCAACAGTGGGCTAGTGGAAACCAAGATGGCGGAGGAGTAGGAGTTCATATCTCTCCACAAATGCATCAAGAATACATCTACAGATGGAACAATTCTTACAGAACACTGGCTGAACACTAGCAGAAGACCTTGGACACCAGAGAGGACAAGAAAGATTCCTGCATAACTGGGTAGGATGAAAGAAAGAAGGGAAAAAGAATAGGAGAGGAAGCAGGATGGGATCTGCACCCCTGGGGGGGAGCTGAAGCAGAGAAGAGGTTCCCACATCCGGGGAAGCCCCCTCACTGATGGGGAAATCAGTTGGGACAGAAGAGGAGCATCTGAGGCTGTCAGAAGAGGGTGAAATGGCCGGTGTGTGACAGACAGGACAGAGTGAGACCTACACAGATGGTCCTTGCCACAGCCCTGCATGTCCCAGACTGGGATGTATGTCTGCCAGTGCACACGGGGGCTGGAATGTGAGGACTGGAGAGCAAATCCAACTGCTGTTGGCTGCAAGGAGACAGCCTGAGGGAACAAGAGGGAGGAAATCCGCAACTGGGAATGCCTGTGGAAGAAACCCAGACTGCCATAGAAGCAAGGAGTCACTGTTGAGTGACATGTAGGGGGTGGAGCCACCATTGAAGCCTCTCTGTCCCCATGCACCAGACCCTGTCCCACCAGGCATTAAGAAAATCCCCCACCAGTGCTGACCTTCTTGTCCCAGCCCCCTGGTGCTATGAAAGGCTCGCACTAGGGCCAGATCTTGCGGGCCTGTGGCCGCTGGCTTTCCCATGCACTTGTCATCACCGGGACCCTGCCACCGAGGCAATTATGCCACCTCTATGCCCTGTCCTCACCAGGGCAGACCTGAGTGCTCCAGGGCAGGCTTGGGAGCAGACTCCTGTGGGTTGCCAACATGCAGAGGTGGGGCTAAAACCACAGCTGAGTCCCAGGGTGGGGCGACTAAGGAAGATGAACAAAAATCTTTCCATACAGCTGCACAAACCGCAGATTAAATCCCAACTGGCTTGGTAAACCCTGCATCTATGGAATATCTGAGTGGACAACAAATGTTCCCAAAACTGAAACTGCTCTAGCTCTAGCAGCTGTGGACTTTGGGGACCAGTACATGTGGGAGTTGGGCCAGGTCAGAGTCTGAGCTACCCCCACAGTGCCCACAGAGGGACCAGAGACCTACCTAGAGGTTTTGGGGGGCCTCCTGGGGAGGCAGAAGTTGGCTGTGACTCACGGTGGGGGTAAGGACACTGACAGCTGAGACCCCAGGAAAATATAATTATTATTATTTTTTAAAGTTTTGCTGTTGTTTTTATTATTGTTTTTATTTTTATTTAGTTTTTTAATTTTTCATATATTTTTATTTGTTATATTTCTATTTCTACGTTACTTTTTTGTTTTCTGTGTTTTTCCTTGTTTTTTACTTTACTTTGTTTATTTTGTTTTTATCTTTTTTCCTGTTGTTCTATTTGTTCTTGTCATTTTAATCGTTTTTATTATTGTTTTTGTGTGTTTGATTTGTTTTCTTTGCTTTTACCTTCAGTTTACATTCTACTTTTGTTTTGATTTTTATTTTTTGTTTTTGTTAGTTTTGTTTTTAATTGTTTGATTCTGTTTTCAGATTCTTTTGTTTGTCTTGTTCTTCTCTTGTGTTTTATTCT
>NC_041234.1:34144273-34149322 GCF_002837175.3 Physeter macrocephalus | reverse complement strand
TTCCCTTTTCTCCACACCCTCTCCAGCATTTGTTGTTTGTAGATTTTCTGATGATGCCCATTCTAACTGGTGTGAGGTGATACCTCATTGTAGTTTTGATTTGCATTGCTCTAATAATTAGTGATGTTGAGCAGCTTTTCATGTGCTTCCTGGCCATCTGTATGTCTTCTTTGGAGAAATGTCTCTTTAGGTGTTCTGCCCATTTTTGGAATAGGTTGTTTGTTTCTTTAATATTGAGCTACATGAGCTGTTTATATATTTTGGAGATTAATCCTTTGTCCGTTGATTTGTTTGCAAATATTTTCTCCCATTCTAAGGGTTGTCTTTTCGTCTTGTTTATGGTTTCCTGTGTTGTGCAAAAGCTTTGAAATTTCATTAGGTCCCATTTGTTTATTTTTGTTTTTATTTCCGTTACTGTAGGAGGTGGATCAAAAATGATCTTGCTGTGATTTATGTCAAAGTGTGTTCTTCATATGGTTTCCTATAAGAGTTTTATAGTGTCCAGTCTTACATTTAGGTCTCTAATACATTTTTTAAAATAAATTGCAGGAATTTATAGAGTTTGAAATTACACACCAAAGTTTTCTTTTTCTTTTTGAATTTATTTATTTATTTATCTATTTATGGTTGTGTTGGGTCTTCATTTCTGCGTGAGGGCTTTCTCTAGTTGTGGCAAGTGGGGCCACTCTTCATCATGGTGCACGGCCTGTCACTATCGCAGCCTCTCTTGTTGTGGAGCACAGGCTCCAGACGCGCAGACTCAGTAATTGTGGCTCACGGGCCCAGCTGCTCCATGGCATGTGGGATCTTCCCTGACCAGGGCTCGAACCCGTGTCCGCTGCATTGGCAGACAGATTATCAACCACTGCACCACCAGGGAAGCCCCACTAATACATTTTGAGTTTATTTTTGTGTATGGTGTTAGGGAGTGTTCTAATTTCATTCTTTTACATGTAGCTGTCCAGTTTTCCCAGGAGCACTTATTGAAGAGACACTCTTTTCTCCATTGTATATCCTTGCCTCCTTTGTCATACATTAGTTGACCATAGGTGTGTGGGTTTATCTCTGGGCTTTCTATCCTGTTCCATTGATCTATGTTTCTGTTTTTGTGCCAGTACCATATTGTCTTGATTACTGTAGCTTTGTAGTATAGTCTGAAGTCAGGGAGTCTGATTACTCCAGCTCCGGTTTTTTACCTCAAGACTGCTTTGGCTATTCGGGGTCTTTTCTGGCTCCATACAAATTTTAAGATTTTTTGTTCTAGTGCCATAAAAAATACCATTGGTAATTTGATAGGGATTGCATTGTATCTGTAGATTGCTTTGGGTAGTATAGTCATTTTCACAATATTTATTCTTCCAATCCAAGAACATGGTATACCTCTCCATCTGTTGGTATCATCTTTAACTTCTTTCATCAGTGTCTTATAGTTTTCTGCATACAGGTCTTTTTTCTCCCTAGGTAGGTTTATCCCTAGGTATTTTATTATTTTTGTTGCAATGTTAAGTGGGAGTGTTTCCATAATTTCTCTTTTAGATTTTTCATCATTAGTGTATAGGAATGCAAGAGATTTCTGTGCATTAATTTTGTATCCTGCAACTTTACCAAATTCATTGATCAGCTCTAGTAGTTTTCTGGTAGCATCTTTAGGATTCTCTATGTATAGTATCATGTCATCTGCAAACAGTGACAGTTTTACTTCTTCTTTTCCAATTTGTATTCCTTTTATTTCTTTTTCTTCTCTGATTGCCTAGTTCTGTAAAAAATGCTAGTGGTAGTTTGATAGGGATTGCATTGAATCTGTAGATTGCTTTGGGTAGTAGAGTCATTTTCACAATGTTGATTCTTCCAATCCAAGAACATGGTATATTTCTCCACCTATTTGTATCATCTTTAATTTCTTTCATCAGTGTCTTATAGTTTTCTGCATACAAGTCTTTTGTCTCCTTAGGTAGGTTTATTCCTAGATATTTTATTCTTTTTGTTGCAATGGTAAATGGGAGTGTTTTCTTAATTTCACTCTCAGATTTTTCATCATTAGTGTATAAGAATGCCAGAGATTTCTGTGCATTAATTTTGTATCCTGCTACTTTACCAAATTCATTGATTAGCTCTAGTAGTTTTCTGGTAGCATCTTTAGGATTCTCTATGTATAGTATCATGTCATCTGCAAACAGTGACAGTTTTACTTCTTCTTTTCCAATTTGTATTCCTTTTATTTCTTTTTCCTCTCTGGTTGCCATGTCTAGGACTTCCAAGACTATGTTGAATAATAGTGGTGAGAGTGGACATCATTCTCTTGCTCCTGATCTTCAAGGAAATGCTTTCAGTTTTTCACCATTGAGAATGATGTTGGCTGTGGGTTTGTCATATATTGCCTTTATTATGTTGAGGTAGGTTCCCTCTATGCCCATTTTCTGGAGAGTTTTTATCATAAATGGGTGTTGAATTTTGTCAAAAGCTTTTTTGCATCTATTGAGATGATCATATGGTTTTTATTCTTCAGTTTGTTAATATGGTGTATCACATTGGTTGATTTGCATATATTGAAAAATCCATATATAAATGTTAGCATACGGTATTTCTTTTTCTCTTTCTGACTTACTTCACTCTGTATAACAGACTCTAGGTGCTAACACATATATGTGGAATCTAAGAAAAAAAAAAGGTCATGAAGAACCTAGGGGCAAGACGGGAATAAAGACAGACCTACTAGAGGATGAACTTGAGGATATGGGGAAGGGTAAGCTGTGACAAAGTGAGAGAGTGGCATGGACATATATACACTACCAAACATAAAATATTTAGGTAATGGGAAGCAGCCACATAGCACAGGGAGATCAGCTCTGTGCTTTGTGACCACCTAGAGGGGTGGGATAGGGAGGGTGGGAGGTAGGGAGACGCAAGAGGGAAGAGATATGGTGATATATGTATATGTATAACTGATTCTTTGTTATAAAGCAGAAACTAACACACCATTGTAAAGCAATTATACTCCAATAAAGATGTTAAGAAAAAAAAGAATCCTTGCATCCCTGGGATAAATCCCACTTGATCATGGTGTATGATCCTTTTAATGTATTGTTGGATTCTGTTTGGTAGTATTCTGTTGAGGATTTTTGCATCTATATTCATCAGTGCTATTGGTCTGCAATGTTCTTTTTTTGTAATATCTTTGTCTGGTTTTGCTATCAGGGGGATGGTGGCTTCATAGAATGAGTTTGGGAGTGTTCCTTCCTCTGCAATTTTTTGGAAGAGTTTGAGAAGGATGGGTGTTAGCTCTTCTCTAAATTTGGAAGACTTTGAGAAGGATGGGTGTTAGCTCTTATCTAAATGTTTGACAGAATTCACCTGTGAAGCTATCTGGTCCTGGACTTTTGTTTGTTGGAAGATTTTTAATCATAGTTTCAATTTCATTACTTGTGATTGGTCTGTTCATATTTTCTATTTCTTCCTGGTTCAATGTTGGAAGGTTATACCTTTCAAAGAATTTGTCCATCTCTTCCAAGTTGTCCATTTTACTGGCATAGGCGTTGCTTGTAGTAATCTCTTAGGATGTTTTGTATTTGTGCAGTGTCTGTTGTAACGTCTCCTTTTTCATTTCTAATTTTATTGAATTGAACCCTCTCCCTCTTTTTCTTGATGAGTCTGGCTACTGGTTTATCAATTTTGTTTATCTTCTCAAAGAACCAGCTTTTACTTTTATTGATCTTTGCTATTTTTTCTTTGTTTCTATATCATTTATTTCTGCCCTGATCTATATTATTTCTTTCCTTCTGCTAACTTTGGGTTTTGTTTGTTCTTCTTTCTCTAGTTCCTTTAAGTGTAAGGTTAGATTGTTTATTTGAGATTTTTCTTGTTTCTTGAGGTATGCTTGTATAGCTATAAACTTCCCTCTTAGAACTGTTTTTGCTGCAACCCATAGGTTTTGGATCGTCGTGTTTTCATTGACATTTCCCTCTAGGTACTTTTTGATTTCCTCTTTGATTTCTTCAGTGATCTTTTGGTTATTTAGTAACGTATTGTTTAGCCTCCATGTGTTTGTGTTTTTTACGTTTTTTTCCCTGTAATTGATTTGTAATCTCATAGCATTGTGGTCAGAAAAGATGCTTGATATGATTTCAATTTTCTTAAATTTACTGAGGCTTGATTTGTGACCAAGATATGTTCTATCCTGGAGAATGTTCAGTGTGCACTTGAGAAGAAAGTGTAGTCTGATGTTTTTGGATGGAATGTCCTATAAATATCAATTAAATCTATCTGGTCTATTGTGTCATTTAAAGCTTCTGTTTCCTTCTTTATTTTCATTTAGTATGATCTGTCCATTGGTGTAAGTGAGGTGTTAAAATCACCCACTATTATTGTGTTACTGTCAATTTCCTCTTTTAGAGCTGTTAGCAGTTGCCTCATGTACTGAGGTGCTCCTATGTTGGCTGCATATATATTTATAATTGTTATATCTTCTTGTTGGATTGATCCCTTGATCATTATGCAGTGTCCTTCCTTGTCTCTTGTAACAGTCTTTATTTTAAAATCTATTTTATCTCATATAAGTATTGCTACACCAGCTTTCTTTAGATTTCCATTTGCATGGAATATCTTTTTCCATACCATCACTTTCAGTCTGTATGTGTCCCTATGTTCCTATTACCATTTTCTTAATTGTTTTGGGTTTATTTTTGTAGGTCTTTTTCTTCTCTTGTGTTTCCCACTTGGAGAAGTTCCTTTAGCCTTTGTTGTAGAGCTGGTTTGGTGGTGCTGAATTCTCTTAACTTTTGCTTGTTTGTAAAGCTTTTGATTTCTCCATCGAATCCCTCTGTTTTTTTGTTATTTAATTCTCCTAGGTCTTTGTTAAACATTTCTTGCATCTTGTAGATCTTTGCCTCCATTCTTTTTCTGAGGTCCTGGATCATCTTCACTATCATCGTGGTATTAGGTTCTTCCCTTTCATCACTTTAAGAATATCATGCCACTTCCTTCTGGCTTGTAGAGTTTCTGCTGAGAAATCAGCTGTTAACCTTATGGGAGTTCCCTTGTATTATTTTTTTT
>NC_041234.1:34137269-34144091 GCF_002837175.3 Physeter macrocephalus | reverse complement strand
TGCCAATTTGATTACTATGTGTCTCGGCATGTTTCTCCTTGGGTTTATCCTGTATGGGACTCACTGGGCCTCTTGGACTTGGGTGGCTATTTCCTTTTGCATGTTTGTTAGGAATGTTTTCGACTATAATCTCTTCAAATATTTTCTCTGGTCCTTTCTGTCTCTCTTTTCCTTCTGGGAAACACTGTATTTTTAGATCTTTCTACGTTCTTCTGGCTGGTCTTTTTCAGCTTCCAGTCCCTGTTAAAATTCCTCAAGCTGTGGTTGTACTACTCCAATCTCTGCCTTTCTGCTCACATCACCTCCTCCCTGTGTCTTCTCTTCTCTCTGTTTTCTCCTTTCATCTTTGTGTCTTATTTTGTAGGTGTGTGTGCTTCTTTGTTTTTTTTGTTTTGTTTTGTTTTTGTTTGTTTGGTTTTGCTTTTACCATTTGTCTGGGATTTGTTTGTTCATTTGTTTATTTTTTTACATTTATTTATATTTTATGTATTTATTTTTTGCTGCATTGGGTCTTCATTGCTGCGCACAGGCATTCTCTGGTTGCATCAAGTGAGGGCTACTCTTCGTTGTGGTGCACGTGCTTCTCATTGTGATGGTTTCTCGTTGTGGAGCACAGGCTCTAGGCATGTGGGCTTCAGTAGTTGTGGCACACTGGCTCAGTAGCTGTGGCTCGTGGGCTGTAGAGCACAGGCTCAGTAGTTGTGGCCCACAGGCTTAGTTGCTCCACAGCATGTGGGATCTTCCTGGACCAGAGCTTGAACCCATGTCACCTGCCTTGGCAAGCAGATTCTTAACTACTGTGCCACCAGGGAAGTCCCTGTTTGTTTGTTTTTAATTGTTGCTCTTGCTGTTTGCTTGTTTTTGTCTTTGCTATTTGTCTTGGGTTTTGTATGTCTGTTTTCATCCCGCCTATTTTTTCTTATTTTTGGCTTTTTCTTTTTTCTTTTCTTTTATTTTTCACTTTTTGGCTGAGCCGTGTGGATTGTGGGGTCTTGGTTACCAGGCCGGGTTTTGGGCCTGAGCCTCTGGGCTGGGAGTGCAGAGTCCAGGACGCTTGAAGGCCAGAGAATTCTCAGCCCCAGGGAATATTAATCTGTGAGAGTTCTACAAGAGGTCTCCATCTCCATTCCAAGATCCAGCTCCACCCAAGTGCATGCAGGCCACAGTGCTGAATGCCCCATGCCAAACAACAAGCAAGACAGAAGCACAAGGCCACCCATCTGCAGACAGGCTGCCTAAAGCTGTAATAAGCCCCCAGACACCCCCAAACACGCCACCTGATGTGGCCTTGCACATTAGAGGGACAAGATACAGCTCCACCCACCAGAGCACAGGCACCAGTCCCTCCCACCAGGAAGCCTACACAAGCCACTGAACCAACCTCACCCATTAGGAGAAGACACCAGAATGAAGAGGAACTACAACCCTGCAACCTTCAGAAAGTAGACCTCAAACACAGTAAGTTAGACAAAATGAGAAGACACAGAAATATGTTGCAGACAAAGGGGCAATGTAAAAACACACAAGAACAAATAAACGAAGAGGAAATAGGCAAACTACCTGAACAAAAATTCAGAGTAATGATAGTAAGGATGATCCAAAATCTCAGAAATACAATGGAGAAAATACTAGAAAGGTTTAACAAGGACCTAGAAGAATTAAAGAACAAACAGTGATGAACAACACAATAAGTGAAATGAAAAATACACTAGAAGGAATCAATAGCAGAATAACTGAGACAAAAGAAGGGATATGTGAGCTGGAAGATAGAATGGTGGAAATAACTGCCAGGGAGAAGAATAAAGAAAAAAGAATGAAAAGAATTAAGGACGGTCTCAGAGACTTCTGAGACAACATTAAAAGCACCAACATTTGAATTGTAGGTATCCCAGAAGAAGAAGAGAAAGAGCAAGCCTCTGAGAAAATATTTGAAAATATTATAGTCTAAAATTTCCGTAACATGGGAAAAGAAATAGCCACCCACGTCCAGGAAGCGCAGACAGTCCCATATAAGATAAAGCCAAGAAAAACACACCAAAACACATATTAATCAAACTATCAAAAATTAAATACAGCGGTGGTGCTTCAAGATGGTGGAAGAGTAAGACGTGGGGATCACCTTCCTCCCTACAAATACATCAGAAATACACCTACATGTGGAACAACTCCTACAGATCACCTACTGAATGCTGGCAGAAGACTTCAGACCTCCTAAGATGCAGGAAATTCGCCACGTACCTGGGTAGGGAAAAAGAAAAAAGAGAGACAAAATAATAGGGATGGGACCTTTACCAGTAGGAGGGAACTGTGAAGGAGGAAAAGTTTCTACACACTAGGAAGGACCTTTGTGGGCAGAGACTGCAGGTGGCGGAGTGGAGAAGCTTCGGAGCCAAGGAGGAGAGTGCAGCAACAGGGGTGTGGAGGACAATGCAGAGAGATTCCTGCACAGAGGATCCTTGCCAACCAGCACTTACCAGCCCGAGAGGTTTGTCTGCTCACCCGCCGGAACAGGTGGGGGCTGGGAGCTGAGCCTCGGGCTTTGGAGGTTGGATCCCAGGGAGAAGACTGGGTTTGGCTGTGTGAACACAGCCTGAAGGGGGCTACTGCACTATAGCTAACCGGGAGGGAGTCTGGGAAAAAGTCTGAAGCTGCCGAAGAGGCAGGAGACTTTTTCTTGTCTCTTTGTTTCCTGGTGCACGAGGAGAGGGGATTAAGAGCAACGCTCAAAGGAGCTCCAAAAATGGGTGCAAGCTGAGACTATCAGCATGGACCCCAGAGACGGGCATGAGGTGCTAAGGCTGCTGCTGCAGCCACCAAGAAGCCTGTGTGCAAGCACAGGTCACTATCCACACCTCCCCTCCAGGGAGCCTGTGCAACCCGCCACTGCCAGGGTCCCTTGATCCAGGGACAACTTCCCCAGGAGAACACACAGCAATCCTCAGGCTGGTGCAACATTATGTTGGCCTCTGCAGCCGCAGGCTTGCCCCGCACTCCGTACCCCTCTCTCCCCTTGGCCTGAGTGAGCTAGAGCCCCCGAATCAGCTGCTCCTTTAACTCCGTCCTATCTGAGTGAAGAACAGATGGACTCAGGCGACCTACACACAGAAGCGGGGCCAAATCCAAAGCTGAACCCCAGGAGCTGTGCGAACAAGAAAGAGAAAGGGAAATCTCTCCCAGCAGCATCAGGAGCAGCAGATTAAATCTCCACAATCAATTGGATGTACCCTGCATCTGTGGAATACCTGAATAGGCAATGAATTATCCCAAAGTGAGGAGGTGGACTTTGGGAGCAATGATATATATTTTTTTCCCTTTTTTCTCTTTTGATCAGTGTGTATGTGTATGCTTCTGTGTGTGATTTTGTCTGTATACCTTTGCTTTTACCATTTGTCCTAGGGTTCTGTCTGTCCATTTTTTTCTTGTTGTTGTTGTTGGTTTAAGTATAGTTTTTAGCACTTGTTATCATTGGTGGATTTGTTTTTTGGTTTCGTTGCTCTCTTCTTTCTTTCTTTTTGTTCTTTTTTTAATTACTTTAAAAAATTTTTAATAACTATTTTTTATTTTAATATCTTTATTTTATTTTACTTTATTTTATATTATTTTACCTTCTTTTCTCTTTCTTTCTTTTTTTCACCCTTTTATTCTGAGCCATGTGGATGACAGGCTCTTGGTGCTCCAGCCAGGAATCAGGGCTATGTCTCTGAGGTGGGAGAGCCAAGTTAAAGACAGTGGTCCACAAGAGACCTCCCAGCTCCACATAATATCAAACAGTGAATATCTCCCAGAGATGTCCATCTCAAAGCTAAGACCCAGCTCCACTGAAAGACCAGCAAGCTACAGTGCTGGACACCCAATGCCAAACAACTAGCAAGACAGGAACACAACCCATTCATTAGCAGAGAGGCTGCCTAAAATCATAATAAGGCCACAGATACCCCAACTCACACCACCAGACGTGGACCTGCCCACCAGAAAGACAAGATCCAGCCTCATCCACCAGAAAACAGGCACTAGTCCCCTCCACCAGGATGCCTACACAACCCACTGAACCAACCTTAGCCACTGGGGACAGACACAAAAAACAACAGGAACTACGAACATGCAGCCTGAGAAAAGGAGACCCCAAACATAGTAAGTTAAGCAAAATGAGAAGCCAGAGAAAAACACAGCAGATGAAGGAGCAAGGCAAAAACCCACCAGACCTAACAAATGAAGAGGAAATAGGCAGACTACCTGAAAAAGAATTCAGAATAATGATAGCAAAGGTGATCCAAAATCGTGGAAATAGAATGGAGAAAATACAAGAAACGTTTAACAAGGACCTAGAAGAACTAAACAGTAAATAAACAGTGATGAACAACACAATAAATGAAATTAAAAATTCTCTAGAAGGGATCAGTAGCAGAATAACTGAGGCAGAAGTACGGATCAGTGACCTGGAACATAAAGGAGTGGAAAAATTTACTGCAGAGCAGAATAAAGAAAAAAGAATGAAAAGAATTGAAGAGAGTCTCAGAGAACTCTGGGACAACATTAAACACATGAACATTCGATTTATAGGGGTCCCAGAAGAAGAAGAGAGGGACTGAGAAAATATTTGAAGAGATTATAGTTGAAAACTTCCCTAATATGGTAAAGGAAATAGTTAATCAAGTCCAGGAAGCACAGCAAGTCCCATACAGGATAAATCCAATGAGAAACACGTCAAGACACATATGAATCAAACTATCAAAAATTAAAAACAAAGAAAAAATATTAAAAGCAGCAAGGGAAAAACAACACATAACACACAAGGGAATCCCCATAAGGTTAACAGCTGATCTTTCAGCAGAAACACTGCAGGCCAGAAGGAAGTGGCAGGACATATTTAAAGTGATGAAGGAGAAAAACCTACAACCAAGATTACTCTACCCATCAAGGATCTCATTCAAATATGATGGAGAAAATAAAACCTTTACAGAAAAGCAAAAGAGAAGTCAGTACCACCAAACCAGCTTTACAACAAATGCTAAAGGAACTGCTAGGCAGGAAACACAGTATCTTTACCGACCACAATGCTATGAGACTAGATATCAATTACAGCAAAAACTCTGTAAAAAATAGAAACACATGGAGACTAAACAATAGACTACCTAATAACCAAGTGATCACTGAAGAAATCAAAAAATATCTAGAAACAAATGATAATGAAAACACGACGACCCAAAACCTATGGGATGCAGCACAAGCAGTTCTAAGAGGGAAGTTTATAGCAATACAATCCTACCTTAAGAAACAAGAAACATCTCAAATAAACAACCTAACCTTAAACCTAAAGGGATTAGAGAAAGAAGAAAAAAAAAACCCCAAAGTTAGCATAAGGAAAGAAATCATAAAGAACAGATCAGAAATAAATTAAAAAGCAATTAAGGAAATGATAGTAAAGATCAATAAACCTAAAAGCAGGTTCTTTGAGAAGATAAACAAAATTGATAAACCATTAGCCAGACTCATCAAGAAAAAAGGGAGAAGACTCAAATGAATAGAATTACAAATGAAAAAGGAGAAGTAACACTGCATAAATATGAAGGATCATGAGAAATTACTACAAGCAACTCTATGCCAATAAAATGGACAACCTGGAAGAAATGGACAAATTCTTAGAAATGCACAACCTTCCAAGACTGAACCAGGAAGAAATAGAAAATTTGAACAGAACAATCATAAGCACTGAAGTTGAAACTGTGTTTAAAAATCTTCCAACAAACAAAAGCCCAGGACCAGATGGCTTCACAAGCAAATTCTATCAAACATTTAGAAAAGAGCTAAAACCTATCCTTCTCAAACTCTTTCAAAATATAGCAGAGGGAGGAACACTCCCAAACTCATTCTAGGAGGCAACCATCACCCTGATACCAAAACCAGACAAAGATGTCAAAAGAAAGAAAACTATAGGCCAATATCACTGATGAACATAAATGCAAAAATACTCAACATAATACTAGCAAACCGAATCCAAAAGCACATTAAAAGGATCATACACCATTATCAAGGGGGGTTTATCACAGCAATGCAAGGATTCTTCAATATATGCAAATCAATCAATGTGATAAACCATATTAACAAATTGAAGGAGAAAAACCATATAATCATCTCAATAGATACAGAGAAAGCTTTCAACAAAATTTAACACCCATCTATGATAAAAACCCTCCAGAAAGTTGGCATAGAGGGAATTTTCCTCAACATAATAAAGGCCATATATGACAAACCCACAGCCAACAACATCCTCAATGGTGAAAAACTGAAACCATTTCCACCTAGATGAGGAACAAACAAGGTTGTCCACTCTCACCACTATTATTCAACATAGTTTTGGAAGCTTCAGCCACAGCAATCAGAGAAGAAAAAGAAATAAAAGGAATCCAAATCGGAAAAGAAGAAGTAAAGCTGCCACTGTTTGCAAATGATATTATACTCTCCATAGAGAATCCTAAAGATGCTACAAGGAAAGTACTAGAGCTAATCAATGAATTTGGTAAAGTAGCAGGATACAAAAATAATGCACAGAAATCTCTTGCATTCCTATACACTAATGATAAAAAATCTGAAAGTGAAATTAAGAAAACTCTCCCATTTACCACTGCAAAAAAAAAGAATAAACTATCTAGAAATAAACCTACCTAAGGAGACAAAAGACCTCTATGCAGAAAATTATAAGACACTGATGAAAGAAATTAAAAATGATACAAAGAGGGGCTTCCTTGGTGGCGCAGTGGTTGCGCGTCTGCCTGCCGATGCAGGAGAACCGGGTTCGTGCCCCGGTCTGGGAGGATCCCACGT
>NC_041234.1:34109796-34137216 GCF_002837175.3 Physeter macrocephalus | reverse complement strand
TGGCATCTTCCACAGAACTAGAACAAAAATTTTCACAATTTGTATGGAAACACAAAAGACCTCGAATAGCCAAAGCAATCTTGAGAAAGAAAAACGGAGCTTGAAGAATCAGGTTCCCTGGCTTCAGACTATAATACAGAGCTACAGTAATCAAGACATTATGGTACTGGCACAAAAACAGAAATATAGATCAATGGAACAGTACAAAAAGCCCAGAGATAAACCCACGCACATATGGTCACCTTAACTTTGATAAAGGAGGCAAGAATATACAGTGGAGAAAAGACAGCCTCTTCAATAAATGGTGCTGGGAAAACTGGAGAGCTACATGTAAAAGAATGAAAGTAGAACACTCCTAAACACCATACACAAAAATAAACTCAAATGGATTAAAGACCTAAATGTAAGGCCAGATTCTATAGAAGTCTTAGAGGAAAACATAGACAGAACACTGTATGACATAAATCACAGCAAGATCCTTCTTGACCCACCTCCTAGAAAAATGGAAATAAAAACAAAAATAAACAAATGGGACCTAATGAAACTTAAAAGCTTTTGCACAGCAAATGAAAGCATAAAGAAGACGAGAAGACAACCCTCACAATGGGAGAAAATATTGGAAATGAAGCAACTGACAAAGGATTACTCTCCAAAATTTACAAGCAGCTCATGCAGCTCAAAATCAAAAAAACAGACAACCCTATCCAGAAATGGGCAGAAGACCTAAACAGACATTTCTCCAAAGAAGATATACAGGTTACCAACAAATACATGAAAGAATGCTCAACATCGTTAATCATTAGAGAAATGCAAATCAAAACTACAATGAGATATCATCTCACACCGGTCAGAATGGCCATCATCAAAAAATCTACAAGCAATAAATGCTGGAGAGGGTGTAGAGAAAAGGGAACACTCCTGCACTGCTGTTGGGAATGTAAATTGATACAGCCCCTATGGAGAACAATATGGAGGTCCCTTAAAAAACTAAAACTGGAACTACCATGTGACACAGCAATCCCACTACTGGGCATATACCCTGAGAAAACCATAATTCAAAAAGAGTCATGTACCACAAGGTTCACTGCAGCTCTATTTACAATAGCCAGGACATGGAAGCAACCTAAGTGTCCTTCGACAGATGAATGGATAAAGAAGATGTTGAACATATATACACTGGAATATTACTCAGCCATAAAAAGAAGTGAAATTGAGTTATTTCTAGTGAGCTGGATGGACCTAGGCTCTGTCATACAGAGTGAAGTAAGTCACAAAGAGAAAAACTAATAATGCATGCTAACACATATATATAGAATCTGAAAAAAAATGGTCATGAAGAACCTAGGGCAAGATGGGAATAAAGACTCAGACCTACTAGAGAATGGACTTGAGGATATGGGGAGGGGGAAGGGTAAGCTGGGACAAAGTGAGAGAGTGGCATGGACATATATACACTACCAAACATAAAATAAATAGCTAGTGGGAAGCAGCCGCATAGCATAGGGAGATCAGCTCGGTGCTTTGTGACCACCTAGAGGGGTGGGATAGGGAGGGTGGGAGGAAGGGAGACACAAGAGGGAAGAGGTATGGTGATATATGTATATGTATAACTGATTCTTTTTGTTATAAAGCAGAAACTAACACACCATTGTAAAGCAATTATACTGCAATAAAGATGTTTAGGAAAAAAAATAAATACAAAGAAAAAAATATTAAAACAACAAGGGAAAAGCAACAAATAACATATAAGGGAATCTCTATAAGATTATTAGCTGATCTATCAGCAGAAACTCTACAGGTCAGAAGAAAATGGCAGAATAAAATTAAAGTCATGAAAGGGAAATACCTACAGCTGAGATTACTCTACCCAGCACAACTCTCATTCAGATGTGATGAAGAAATCAAAAGCTTTACAAACAAGCAAAAGCTAAGAAAATTCAACACCACCAGACCAGCTTTACAACAAATTCTAAAGGAACATCTCTATGCAGGAAACACAAGAGAAGAAAAAGACCTATAAAAACAAACCGAAAACAATTAAGAAAATGGTAATAGGAACGTACGTATTGATAATTACCTTAAATGTAAATGGATTAAATGCACCAACCAAAATACATAGACTGGCTGAATGGATGCAAGAACAAGACCTGTATATATGTTGTCTACAAGAGACCCACTTCAGACGTAGGGACACATACATACTGAAAGTGAAGGGATGGAAAAAAATATTCCATGCAAATGGAAATCAAAAGAAAGCTGGAGTAGCAATTCTTATATCAGAAAAAATAGGCTGTAAAATAAAGACTGTCACAAAAGACAAATAAGACACTACATAATGATCAAGGGATCAATCCCTAAAGAAGATATAATAATTGTAAATAATTATGCATGCATCATAGGAGCACCGCAACACAGCAGGCAAATGCTAACAGCCATAAAATGGGAAATCAACAGTAACACAATAATGGTAGAGGCCTTTAACACTCCACTTACACCAATGGATAGATCATCCAGATAGAAAATTAATAGGAATCACAAGCCTTAAAAGTAACACTAGAGCAGACAGACTTAATTGATATCTAAAGGAACGTCCATCCAAAAGCACAGAATACAGTTTCTTCTCAAATGCACATGGAAGATTCTCCAGGATAGATCACATGTTGGGTCAGAAATCAAGCCTCGGTAAATTTAAGAAAATTGAAATCGTATCAAGCAGCTTTTCTTACCACAATGCTATGAGATTAGAAATCAATTACAGGAAAAAAAAGTGTAAAAAACACAAACACATGGAGGCTAAAAAAATATGCTACTAAAATAACCAAGAGATCACTGATGAAATCAAAGAGGAAATGAAAAATTACATAGAGACAAATGACAGCTAAAACATTATGACCAAAACTTATAGGATACAGCAAAAGCAGTTCTAAGAGGGAAGTTTATAACAATACAATCGTGCCTCAGGAAACAAGAAAAATCTCAAATAAATGACCTAACCTTACACCTAAAGTGACTAGAGAAAGAAGAGCAAACAAAACCCAAAGTTAGTAGAAGGAAAGAAATCATAAAGATTAGAGCAGAAATAAATGAAATAGAAATGAAAAAAGCAATAACAAAGATCAATAAAACTAAAAGCTGTTCTTTGAGAAGATAAACAAAATTGATAAACCTTTAGCCAGACTCATCAAGAAAAAAAGGGAGAGGATGCAAATCAATAAAATTAGAAAGGAAAAAGGAGAAGTTACAAATGACACTGCAGAAATACAAAGGATCATAAGAGCCTACTACAAGCAAGTATATGCCAATTAAGTAGACAACATGGAAGAAATGGACAAAGTCTTAGAAAGGTACAACCTTCCAGGACTGAACCAGGAAGAAATAGAAAAAATGAACAGACCAATCACAAGCAATGAAATTGAAATTGTGACTTAAAATCTTCCAACAAGCAGAGTTCCAGGACCAGATGGCTTCACAGGTGAATTCTATCAGACATTTATAGAAGAGCTAACACCTATCCTTCTCAAACTCTTCCAAAATATAGCAGAGGGAGGAACACTCCCAAACTCATCGGATGAGGCCACCATCACCCTGATACCAAAATGAGACAAAAATATCACACAAAAAAAGAAAATTACAGGCCAATATCATTGATGAGCATAGACGCAAAAATACTCAACAAAATACAAGCGAGTCCAACAACACATTAAAAGTATCATACACCATGATCAAGTGAGATTTATCCCAGGGATGCAAGGATTCTTCAATATATGCAGATCAATCAATGTGATACACCATATTAACAAATTGAAGAATAAAAACCATATGATCCTCTCAGTAGAGGCAGAAAAGTTTTTGACAAAATTCGACTCC
This sequence comes from Physeter macrocephalus, assembly GCF_002837175.3. Taxonomy (NCBI): domain Eukaryota; kingdom Metazoa; phylum Chordata; class Mammalia; order Artiodactyla; family Physeteridae; genus Physeter; species Physeter macrocephalus. The sequence goes on along the minus strand of NC_041234.1, from coordinate 34,133,349 downwards.
CATTTATGATAAAAATTTTTCAGAAAGTGGGCATAGAGGGAACCTACGTCAACATAGTAAAGGCCATATGTAACAAACCCACATCAAGCATTATTCTCAATGGTGAAAAACTGAAAGCATTTCCTCTAAAATCAGGAACAAGGCAAGGGTGTCCACTCTTGCCACTACTATTCAACATAGTTTTGGAAGTCCTAGCTGTGGCAATCAGAGAAGGGAAGGAAATAAAAGGAATCCAAATTGAAAAAGAAGAAGTAAAACTGTCACTGTTTGCAGGTGGCATGATACTATACATAGAAAGTCCTAAGTATCCCACCAGAAAATTACTAGAACTAATCGATGAATTTAGTAAAGTTGCAGGATACAAAATTAATACACAGAAATCTCTTGCCTTTCCATACACTAACAATGAAAGATCAGAAAGAGAAATGAAAGAAACAATCCCATTCACCATTGCAACAAAAAGAATAAAATACCTACCTAAGGCAGCAAAAGACCTGCATGCAGAAAACTATAAGATACTGATGAAAGAAATCAAAGATGACACAAATAGATGGAGAGATATACCATGTTGTTGGATTGGAAGAATAAATAATGTGTAAATGACTATGCTACCCAAAGCAATCTGCAGATTCAATGCAATCCCTATCAAACTACCACTGCCATTTTTCAAAGAACTAGAACAAAAAATTTCACCATTTGTATGGAAACAAAAAAGACCCCAAATAGCCAAAGCAATCTTGAGAAAGAAAAACGGAGCTTGAGGAATCAGGCTCCCTGGCTTCAGACTATAATACAAAGCTACAGTAATCAAGACAGTATGGTACTGGCACAAAAACAGAAATATGGATCAATGGAACAAGATAGAAAGCTCAGAGATAAATCCATACTCCTATGGTCACCTAATCTAAGACAAAGGAGACCAGAACATACAATGGAGCAAAGACAGTCTCTTCAATAAGTGGTGCTGGAAAAACTGGACAGCTGCATGGAAAAGAATGAAATTAGAACACTCCCTAACACCATACACAAAAATAAGCTCAAAATGGATTACAGACCTAAATGTAAGGCCAGACATATAAAACTCTTAGTGGCAGACTTCTCTGGTGGCACAGTGGTTAAGACTCTGTGCTCCCAATACAGGGGCCTGGGTTCTATCCCGGCTCAGGGAACTAGATCCCACATGCATGCTGCAAGTAATAGTTTGCATGGAGCAACTAAGGACCCCACATGCCACAACTAAGGAGCCCATGTACCGCAACTAAGAAGCTGGTGAGCCACAACTATGGAGCCTGCAAGCTTCAACTAAGACCTGGCACAACCAAATAAATAAATATTTAAAACGCTTAGAGGAAAACATAGGCAGAACACTCTTTGACATAAATTACAGCAATATCTTTTTTGATCCACCTCCTAGAGTAATGAGAATAAAAACAAAAATAAACAAATGGGACCTAATTAAACTTAAAAGCCTTCATACAGCAAAGGAAACCATAATCAAGATGAAAAGACAACCCACAGAATGGGAGCAAATATTTGCAAATGAAGCGACCGACAATGGCTTAATCTTCAAAATATATTAGCAGCTCATGCAGCTCAATATCAAAAAAAGAAAAAAAAAAAGAGCAACCCAGTCAAAAAATGGGTGGAAGGTCTAAATAGACATTTCTCCAAAGAAAACATACAGATGGCCAAAAAGCACATGAAAATATGCTCAGCATCACTAATTATTAGAGAAATGCAAATCAAAACTACGAGATATCACCTCACAACTGTCAGAATGGCCATCATCTAAAAGTTTACAAACAATAAATGCCAGAGAGGGTGTGGAGAAAAGGGAACCCTCCTACACTGTTGGTAGGAATGTAAATTGGTGCAGCCACTATAGAGAACAGTATGGAAGTTCCTTAAACAACTAAAAATAGAGCTACCATATGATCCAGCAATCCCACTCCTGGGCATATATCCGAGAAAACGATACTTTGAAAAGATACATGCACCCCAATATTCATTGCAGCATTATTTAGAATAGTGAAGACATGGAAGTAACCTAAATGTCCATCAACAGATGAATGGATAAGGAAGATGTGGTACATATATACAATATATTACTCAGTCATAAAAAAGAATGAAATAATGCCATTTGCAGAAACATGGATGTACCTAGAGATTATCATACTAAATGAAGTAAGTCAGATGAAGACAAATATCACATGATATCATTTACATGTGGAATCTAAAAAATGATAAAAATGAACTTATTTACAAAACAGTAACAGACTCACAGACTTAGAAAACAAACTTATGGTTACCAAATGGGAAAGGTGTGTGCATGGGGTGGATAAATTAGGAGATTGAGATTAACATACACACACTACTAAATGTAAAATAGATAACCAGCAAGGATCTCCTGTGTAGCACAGGGAACTCTACTCAATACTCTGTAATAACCTATATGGGAAAAGAATCTGAAAAATAATAGCTATATGTATATGTATAACTGAATCACTTTGTTGTACACCTGAAACTAACAAAACATTGTAAATCAACTATACTCCAATATAAAATAAAAATTAAAAAGGAAAAAGAAAAATCATGTCATATGCAGCAGATAATTTGCTGCAACATTTCCAATTTGGCTGCCTGTATTTTTCTTGCCTAATTCTTCTGGCTGAAACTTTTAATATTGTCAGTGCATATCAGTGGTGAAAGCATGTATCCTTGTCTTGCTCTTTAACTTTTAGTAAAAGTGTTCACTCTTTCATCATTGAGTAGGATGTTAGCTGTGGGTTTTTCATACATGGCTTTTATTTTGTTTATTCCTAACTGTTGAGTGTTTTTAAAAAATCATAAATTGGTGTTGAATTTTCTCAAATGTTTTTTCTGCATCATTTGAGATAATCTTCTGGTTTTCTTCCTTTATTCTCTCAATGTAGTATATTATATTGATTCATTTTTGTACATTGAACCATCCTTGCATTACAGAAATAAATCCTACTTGGTCATGGTGTATAATCCTTTAAAATGCTTCTGAATTTGATTTGTTATTATTTTTGAGGATTTTAACATCAATATTCATAAGGGATGTTGGTCTAAACTTTTTTTGTAGTGTCTTTTTCTGGCTTTGGTATCAGGGTAATTATGACCTCATAGAATGAGTTAGAAAATATTCTCTCCTCTTCAGTTTTTTGGAAGGGGTTGAGGATTGGTGTTAATTCTTCTTTAAAAGTTTGGTAGAATTCACCAGTGAAGCCATCTGGTCCAACACGTTTCTTTGTTGGGAAGTTTTTTTGTAAATTATGATTCAGTTTCCTTACTAATGATAGCTCCATTCAGATTTTTCTATTTCTTTATGATTCAGTCTTGGAAAATTGTTTTTTTCTAGGGTTTTGCCCATGTCACCTGGATTATGTAATTTGTTGGTATACAATTGTTTATAGTACTCTTTTAATCCTTTTAATTTTTGTAAAGTTGGTCATAACTTTCATTTTTGACTATTCCACTTTCATTTCTGATTATAGTAATTTGAGTCTTCTTTTTTCTTCATCAATCTAGATAAATGTAAATTTTGTTGATCTTTTCAAAGAACCAAAATTGTGGTTAGTTTACTTTCTCCGTTTTTTTCTATTCTCCATTTTATTTGTCACCACTTTAATCTTTATTATTTCCTTCCTTCTGCTAGATTTGAGGTTTTTTGCTCTTCTTTTTCTAGTTCCTTAAAATGTAAATTTAGGTTATTGATTTGAGGTCTTTATTTTTTTAACAAATGCACTTGCAGAATATATTTTCCTCTCATTACTGCTTTTGCTGCATCCCATAGATTTTGGTATGTTGTGTTTTTGTTTTCATTTGGGTCAAGTTTTTTTCTAATTTCCCATGTGATTTCTTATTTGATTCACTGGTTATTGAAGAGTGTTTTATAATTTTCACATAGTTATGAATTTTCCAGTTTTTCTACTTTTGTTGATTTCTAGGTTTTTTCCATTATGTTTGGAAAAGATACTTTCTATGATTTCAATCTTTTAAAATTTATTGAGACATGTTTTGTCACCTAACATATTGTCTATTCTGGAATATGTTCCTTGTGCACTTGAGAAAAAAAAATGTGTATTCTGTTGCTATTGGATGGAGTGTTCTGTATGTGTCTGTTAAGTCCAATCATCTTATAGTGTTGTTCAGGTCCTTTATTACTTTATTGATCTTCTGTCTTTTTCTTCTATTCATCTCCACACTTTAAAGTATAATCATATTAAATGTTTCCTCTCTGTACATTAAGCACCACTTTAGATGATGCTATATCTTTTGTTTCTACCATAAAATATGATTGAAGACACTCATTAGGTGAATGATAGTCTATGAAGTTTACTTCCAGTTTTACCCATTCTGTTGTTCTTCTTAACATTTTGTAGGTCACAGCCTTCCTGTTTCATCTTTTTTTTTTTTTGGAAAGCTTCTTTTAGTCACTCTTTAAGTATAGGTTTCTGAGTACAAACTGTCTTATTTTCTCTTCAAGAAAGTCTGTATTTCTCCTTCATTCTGGAAGGATATTTTCAGACACAGTATTAGGGGTTGACAGTTGTAGTCTTTCAGCATTTGAAAAATATTCTGCCACTTGCTTCTGGCCTCCATTGTTTCAGAAAAGAAACCTACTGTCATTCAAACTGGGGTCACCCTCTTGTCATTTTCTCTTACTCCTTTATAGTTTATTTTTTCTTCTCAGAAATTAATTATAGGGACTTCCCTGGTCACGCAGTGGTTAAGAATCTGCCTGCCAATGCAGGGGACAAGGGTTCAAGCCCTGGTCTGGAAAGATCCCGCATGCCGTGGAGCAACTAAGCTCGTGTGTCACAACTACTGAGCCTGCACTCTAGAACCCACGAGCCACAACTACTGAGCCTGCATGCCACAATTACTGAAGCCCACATGCCTAGCACCCATGCTCCACAACAAGAGAAGCCACTGCAATGAGAAGCCTGTGCACCACAACAAAGACTAACCCCTGCTTGCTGCAACTAGAGAAAGCCCATGCGCAGCAACAAAGACCCAACACAGCCAAAAATAATTAATTAATTTTTTTAAAAGAAATTAATTATAATATGCCTTAATGTGGATTTTTTGGGATTTGCTCACTTCCTGAATCTGTGGGTTAATTTATTTTGCTAAATTTGGAATGTTTTCAGACATTATTTCTTTAAATATATTTCCCATTTTCTTTCTCCTCTCCTTTAGGACTCAGTTCCTGCAAATTTACTTAACTGGTTTATTAGTTTTAATAGTTTGTTTGGGGATTTATTGAATTTTTCTATGTTCAGGATCACATCATTTGCAAATAGAAATAGTTTTATTTCTTGCTTTCCACTCTAGATGGATTTTATTTATTTTATTGCTTAATTGTATGGCTAGAACCTACAGTAAATGTTAAATAGAAGTGTCAAGAGTGGACAATTTTGTCTTGTTGCTCATCTTAGGGGAATAGCATGCAGTCATTCGCCTTTCAGTATGATGTTAGTTGTGAGCTTTTTGTAGATGGTATTTATCAGGTTCAGGAAGTTCCCTCCTACTCCTAATTTGTTGTGTTAGTTCTTTTTTTATTCACGAGAGGGTATTTGATTTTGTGAAATGCTTTTTCTGCATCTATTTAAATAATGAAATAGTTTTGCCCTTTATCAATACATTACGTTATTTGATTCATTTTTCTAAGTTCAAACAGTCATGTAATCCTGGTACAAAACCTAGTTAATTATGGTATATACTCTTTTTACATCATGCTGAATTCAGTTTGCTAATGCTTTTTTGAGGAGTTTTGCATCTATATTTATAAGGGATATTGGTATGTTGTTTTCTTCTCTTGTGATATGATCCTGGTTTTGATATGTAATAAATTTGGCAGTGTTTCCTCCCTCTTATTATTTTGTAGAGTCTTATGTAAGTTTGTTTCTGTATTTCTCTACTACTGCCTTCTTTTGCGTTAAATCAATATTTGCTGGTATACTACTTTAAATCCCTTGTTTCTTTTGAGTTATTATCTTAGTCGTTGCCTTAAAAAATTACAATTTCCATCTTAAAATTAAAACAATCTAGTATGGATTAATATCAAATTAATTTCAAGAAAAAATTTCTGAGATTCAGCTCCATTTCATCCCCTTTCCATAATATTGTTTTCACACAAATTACATCTTTATATATTATAAGCCAGCAACACAGTATTATGATTACTGTTTATGTAATTGCTTTTAAATAGGTAGAAGGAAAAAGTTAACTACAAAATACCTTAAAACTTTCTTCCATATTTACTTATGTAATGGCTTTACCAGTAGTCTTTATTTCCTTATTTATTGAAGTATAATTGACTTCCAATATTATATTAGTTTCAGGTGTATAATTACATTGATTCTATATTTTTATACCTAACAAAATTATTACCACAATAAGTTTAGTTATCTGTCACCATACAAAGTAATTACAATATTGTTAACTAAATTCCCCATGCTGTACATAATATACTTGTGACTTACTTATTTCACAACTCAAAGTCTCTATATCTTAATCTCCCCTCATTTATTTAACTCATCCCCCAACCCCCTCTCCTCTGGCAACCACCAGTTTGTTCTCTGTGTCTATAAGTCTGTTTCTGTTTTGTTATGTTTATTTGTTTTGTTTTCTAGATTCCATATATAAGTGAAATCCTATGATGTTTGTCTCTCTCCGTATGACTTATTTCACTTAGCATAATACCATCTAGGTACACCCATATTGCCCCAAATAGCAAGATTTAATTTTTTTAATGGCTTAATAACACTTCATTGTATATATATGTGTGTATGTATGTATATATGTGTGTGTGTATATATATATATATATATATATATATATATATATATATATCTCACATCTTTATCCATTCATCAAGTGATGGACACTTAGGTTGCTTCCATATCTTAGCTGTTGTAAACAATGCTGCAAGGAACATAAAGGTGCATATATCTTTTTGAAATAATGTTTTTATTTTCTTTGGAAAAATACCCAGAAGTGGAGCTGCTGGATTGTATGGTAGTTTTATTTTTAAGTTTTTGAGGAACCTCCACACTGTTTATCGTAGTGGCTGTACCAATTTTCATTCCCACCAACAGTGCACAAGGGTTCCCTTCTCTCCATATCCTCGCCAACACTTGTTATTTGTTGTCTTCTTGATAACAGCCATTCTGTCAGGTGTGAAATGATATCTTATTGCTGGTTTTGATTTGCATTTTCGTGATGATTAGTGATGTTGAGCATCTTTTCATGTGCCTGTTGGGCATCTGTATGTCCACTTGGGAAAAATTCAATTCAGATCCTCTGCCTGTTTTTTAATCAAAGGTTTTTTTTTTTTATGTTGAGTTGTATGAGTTCTTTGTATATTTTAGATACTAACCCTTTATCAGATATATAACTTACAAATACCTTCTCCCATTCAGTAGGCTGCCTTTTCATTTTGTTGATGGTTTTCTTCACTGTACAAAAGCCTTTTAGGGACTTCCTTGGTGGTCCAATGGCTGACTCTGTGCTCCCAATGCAGGGGGCCTGGGTTAGATCCCTGGTCAAGAAACTAGATCTCACATGGATGTCACAAATAAAAAGATTCTGCATGCCACAGCTAAAGTTTCAGGTCAAACATTTAGCTCTTTAATCAATTTTGAGTTTATGTTGGTATATGGTGTAAGAAAATGGTACAGTTTCATTCTTTTTCATGTGGCTGACCAGATTTCCCAATGTCATTTATTGAAGAGGCTGTCTTTTCCCAATTGTATATTCTCAACTAATTTGTAGTATATTAATTGATCATTTAATTGTGGGTTTATTTCTGGGCTCTCTATTTTGTTCCATTGATCTATTTGTCTTTTTCTGTGTCACTACCGTACTATTTTGATTATTGTAGCTTTGTAGTATAGTTTGAAATTAGGGAGATTTATACCTCCAGCTTTGTTCTTTCTCAAGTTTGTTTTGGTGTTTTGGGATCTTTTGTGTTTTCATACAAGTTTTGGAATTCTTTTTTCCAGTTCTGTGAAAAATGCCATTGGTATTTTGAGAGGGGTTGCATTGACTCTGTAGATTGCCTTGAGTAGTATGCTCATTTAGCAATATTAATTCTTCCAATACGTGAGCATGGATTATATTTCAATTTGCTTCTGTCACCTTCAATTTCTTTAATAATATCTTATAGTTTTCTGAGTACAGGTCTATTACCTCTTTGGTTATATTTATTCCTGGGTATTATATTCCTTTTGATGCAATTATAAATGGGATTTCTCTCTTACTTTCACTTTCTGATAGTTCGTTAGTCTATGGAAATACAACAGATTTTGGTATATTAATTTTGTATACTGCAACTTTACTGAATTCATTTATTAATTCTAATAGTTTTGGGGGGTCATGATATATAGTATCATGTCATCTGCAAATGGTGACAGTTTTTCATCCTCCTTTTCAATTTGGATTCCTTTTATTTCTTTTCCTTCTCTGATTGCTGTGGCTAGGACTTCCAATACTATGTTGAATAAACGTGTCAAGAGTAGGCATACTTGTCTTGTTACTGATCTTAGAGGAAATGCTTTCAGCTTTTCATTGTTGAGTATGATGTTAGCTGTGGGCTTGTCGTGTATGGCCTTTATTATGTTGAGGTATGTTCTCTCTCTGCCCACTTTGTTAAATGTTGTTATCATAAATGGATGTTGAATTTTGTCAAAAGCTCTTTTCTCTATTTGTTGATCATATGATTTTTATTCTTCAATTGATTAATGTTGTGTATCACATTGATGGCTTTGCAGATATTGAAACAGCCTTGTATCCCTGGGATTAATTCCACTTGATTTTGGTGTATGATTTTTTAAATGTATTGTTGAATTTAGTTTTATAATTTTTTTTGTGTGTGTGGTATGCGGGCCTCCCTCTGCTGCGGCCTCTCCCGTTGCAGAGCACAGGCTCCGGACGCGCAGGCTCAGCGGCCATGGCTCACAGGCCCAGCTGCTCCGCGGCATGTGGGATCCTCCCAGACCGGGACGCGAACCCGGTTCCCCTGCATCGGCAGGTGGACGCGCAACCACTGCGCCACCAGGGAAGCCCTAGTTTTATAATTTTTAAAACTTTTTTATTGGAGAATATTTGATTTAAAATGTTGCATTAGTTTCAGATGTACAACAAAGTGAATCAGTTATACATATACATATATCATCTCTTTTTTAGATTCTTTCCCTATATAGGCCATTATAGAGTATTGAGTAGAGTTCCCTGTGCTATACAGTAGGTCCTTGTTGGTTATCTATTTTATATATAGTGGTGTGTATATGTCAATCCCAATCTCCCAATTTATCCCTCCCCCCATTACTCCCTGGTAACCATAAGTTTATTTTCTACATCTGCAACTCTATTCTTGTTTTGTAGATAAGATCATTTGTACTCTTTTTTTTAGATTCCACATATAAGTGATATCATATGATATTTGTCATTCTCTGTCTGACTTACTTCACTCAGTATGACAATCTCTAGGTCTATCCATGTTGATGCAAGTGACATTATTTCATTCTTTTTTATGGCTGAGTAATATTCCATTGTATATATGTGCCACATCTTTATCCATTCCTCTGTTGATGGACATTTAGGTTTCTTCCATTTCCTGACTATTGTAAATAGTGCTGCAATGAACATTGTGGTGCATGTATCTTTCAAATTACAGTTTTCTCTGGATATATGCCCAGGAATGGGATTGCTGGATCATATGATAGCTCTATTTTTAGTTTTTTAAGGAACTTCTGTACTGTTCTCCATAGCGGCTATACCAATTTACATTCCTACCAACAGTGTAGGAGAGTTCCCTTTTTCTCCACACCCTCTCCAGCATTTATTGTTTGCAGATTTTTTGATGATGAACATTCTGACTGGTGTGAGGTGATACCTCATTGTAGTTTTGATTTGCATTTCTCTAATAATTAATGATGCTTTTTCATGGGCTTTTTAACCATCTGTATGTCTTCTTTGGAGAAACGTCTATTCAGATCTTCTGCCCATTTTTTTGATTAGGTGGTTTGGGTTTTTTTGTTATTGGGCTACATGAACTGTTTGTATATTTTGGAGATTAATCCCTTGTCAGTTGCTTTGTTTGCAAATATTTTCTCCCATCAGAGAGTTTGCTATTTTTTTGAGGATTTTTGCATATATGTTCATCAGTGATATTATCCTGTAATTTTGTGTGTGCAATATCTTTGTCTGGTTTTGGGATCGGACTGATGCTGGTGTCATAGAACGAGTTTGGAAGCATTCCTTACTCTGAACTTTTTTGGCATGGTTTGAATAAGATAGGTGTTAACTCTTTAAATTTTGGTGTAATTCACCTGTGAAACCACCTTGTCCTGGACTTTTGTTTGTTGTGAGTTGTTTTTATTACTGGTTCAATTTCATTACTAGTAATCAGTCTGTTCACATTTTCTATTTCTTCTTGGTTCAGTCTTGGGAGATTGTACATTTGTAGGAATTTATCTCTTCTAGGTTGCTCGTTTTATTGGTGTGTAATAGCTCATAGTAATCACTTATGATCCTTTGTATTTCTGTGGTGTCAGTTGTAACTTCTCCTTTTTCATTTCTGATTTTATTGATTTGGACCCTCTCTCTTTTTCTTAATCAGTTTGGCTAAAGATTGACTAATTTTGTTTCTCTTTTCAAAGAACCAGGTCTTTGTTTCATTGATTTTTATCTCTGCTCTGATCTTTATTATTTCTTTCTTCTACTAATTTTAGGTTTTGTTTGTTCTTTTTCTAGTTAATTTAGGTGTAAGATTAGGTTGTTTGAGATTTTTGTTGTTTCCTGAGGTTAGCTTGTATGATTATAACCTTCCCCCTTAGAACTGCTTTTGCTGCATCACAGAGATTTTGAAAAATTGTGTTTCCATTTTCGTTTGGCTCCAGCTTTTTTTTTTCATTTCCTCTTTTTATTCTTCAGTGACCCATTGGTTTTTCAGTAGTATGTTGTTCAGACTCCTTGTATTTGTTTTTTGCAGTTTTTTACATGTGCTTGACTTCTAGCCATAGCATTGTGCTCAGAAATGATCCTTGATGATTTCAGTCATCTTAAATTTATTGAGACTTCTTTTGTTGCCTAGCATGTGACCTATCCTGGAGAACGTTCCAAATGCACTTGAAAAGATTGAGTATTCTGCTGATTTCAAATGGAAAGTCCTGTATATATATATATATATATATAAATATATATATATATATATATATATATATATATATATATATATATATAAATTCCATTGGGGTCTAATGTGTTGTTTAATGTCAGTGTTTCCTTATTAATTTTCTGTTTGAATCATCTGTCTATTGATGTAAGTGGAGTATTAAAGTTCCCTAATATTATTGTGTTACTGTCAATCTTCCTTTATGTTTGTTAATATTTGCTTTATATATTTGTGGTTCCTATATTGGGGGCATATATATTTACAGTTGTTATAGCTTCTTTTGGATTGATCCCTTAATCATTATGAGTGTCATTCTTTGTATCTTGTTACAGTCTTTGTTTTAATGTCTTTGTCTGATATAAGTATTGCTACCCCAGCTTTCTTTTCACTTCCATTTGCATGCTTTTTTCCATCCTCTCACTTTCAGTCTGAGTGTGTCTTTAGATCTGAAGTGAGTCTCTTGTAGGCAGCATATATATGGGTCTATTTTTTTTATCCATTCAGTCACTCTATGTGTTTTAATTGGAGCATTTAGTCCATTTACATTTAAAGTAATTATTTTGGGGGGGATATAGTTATTTTACAATGTTGTGTGACTTTCTATCGTACAGTCAAGTGAAGTAGAGTTCCCTGTGCTATACAGCAGGTTCTCATTAGTTATCTATTTTATACATATTAGTGTATATATGTCAATCTCTATCTCCCAATTCATCCCACCCCCCTTTCCACCCTTGGTGTCCATAGGTTTGTTCTCTACATCTGTGTCTATATTTCTGACTTGCAAATCAGTTCATCGGTACCATTTTTCTAGATTCCACATATATGTGTTAATACACAATATTTGTTTTTCTCTTTCTGACTTAACTTCACTCTGTATGACAGACTCTAGGTCCATCCACATCTCTACAAATGACCCAACTTCGTTCCTTTTTATGGCTGAGTAATATTCCATTGTATACATGTACCACATCATCTTTATTCATTCATCTGTCAGTGGATATTTAGGTTGCTTCCATGAACTGGCTATTGTAAATAGAGCTGAAATGAATATTGTGGTATATGCTTCTTTTTGAATTATGGTTTTTTCAGGGTATATGCCCAGTAGTGGGATTGCTGGGTTGTATGGTAGTTCTATTTTTAGTTTTTTGGGGAACCTCCATACTGTTCTCCATAGTGGCTGTATCAATTTACATTCCCACCAACAGTGAAAGGGGGTTCCCTTTTCTCCACAGCCTCTCCAGCATTTATTGTTTGTAGATTTTCTGATGATGCCCATTCTAACCAGTGTGAGGTGATACCTCACTGAATTTTTGATTTACATTTCTCTAATAATTAGTGATGTTGAGCATCTTTTCATGTGCCTCTTGGCCATCTGTATGTCTTCTTTGGAGAAATGTCTATTTAGGTCTTCCAGCCATTTTTTGATTGGGTTATTTGTGTTTTGATATCAAGCTGCATAAGCTGTTTGTATATTTTGGAGATTAATCCTTTGTCCTTTGATTTGTTTGCAAATATCTTCTCCCATTGTGAGGGCTGTCTTTTTGTCTTGTTTATGGTTTCCTTTGCTGTGCAAAAGCTTTTAAGTTTCATTAGGTCTCATTTGTTTATTTTTGTTTTTATTTCCATTACTCTGGGAGGTAGGTCAAAAAAGATCTTGCTGTGATTTATGTCAAAGAGTGTTCTTCCTATGTTTTCCTCTAAGAGTTTTATAGTGTCCAGTCTTACATTTAGGTCTTTAATCCATTTTGAGTTTATTGTTATTATTAATTGTGATTTTGTTAATTGTTTTGGCATTGTTTTTGTATTTCTTTTTTGTTCCTTTCTTCTTTTTTTGCTCTCTTCCCTTGTGGTTTGATGACTATCTTAATGTTATGTTTGGATTACTTTCTCTTTTTGTGTGTGTACCTATTATACATATTTGGTTTGTGGTTACTATGAGGTTCATGTATAACAACCTGTGTATATATGTGCTTACTTTAAGTTGCTGACCTCTTAAACTTGAACACATTCTAACAACCCTGCATTTTTCCCCCCACTCATGCTTAATTTTTTGACATCATATTTTACATCTTTTTTGGTGTGTATCCCTTAAGTACTTATTGTGGGTATAGACGAGTTTACTACTTTTACTAGCTTTATATGTGGTTGATCTACTACCTTTACTGCATATTTGCCTTTACAATGAGATTTTTTTTGTAATTTTCATAGTTGGGTTCTTTTGTTTTGCACTTTGAGAATTTCCTTTAACATCCCTTGTATGCAAGTTTAATCGTGCTGAACTCTTTTAGCTTTTGCTTGTTTGTAAAACTCTTGATGTCTCCATCAAATCTGAATGAGAGCCTTGCTGGGTAATGTAGTCTTGGTTGTACCTTGGTTCCTTTCATCACTTTGAATACATCACTCCCTTCTGGCTGCAAAGTTTCTTCTGAAAAGTCAGCTGCAAGTCTTAAGGGAATTCTGTTTTACATACTAGTTGCTTTTCTCTTGGTGTTTTAAGATTCCCGCTTTATTTTTTGCTATTTTAGTTACAATGTGTCTTGGTGTGGACCTCTTTGAGCTCATCTTTTGGGGGAGATTTTGTGACTCCTGGACGTAGATATCTGTTTCCTCTCCCAGCTTAAGGATGTTTTCACTTATTATGTCTTCAGATATATTCTCTGCATATTTATTTCTCTCTGATACTTCTGGGACCCCTATATTGTGAATGTTAGTGCACTTGATGTTGTCCCAGAGGTCTCTTAAACTATACAATTTTTAAAATATTTTTTTCTTTTTTCCTTTCAGCTTGGGTTATTTCCATTACTCTGTCGTCCAGTTTGCTGATTCGTTCTTCTGTATCATCTATTCTGCTATTGATTCCTTGTAGTGTATTTTTCTTTCAGTTATTCTTCAACTATGTTTGGTTCTTCTTTATATTTTGGAACTCTTTGTTAAACTTCTCACAGTGTCCATCCATTCTTCTCCTGAATTCGTTTAGCATCTTTATGATCATTACCTTGAACTCTTAATACAGTAGATTGCTTATCTCCATTTCATTTAGTTCTTCTGGCATTTATCTTTTTTAAAAAAATATATTTATTTATTTATTATAGGTTGCACCAGGTCTTAGTTGTGGTTCACCAGCTCATTAGTTCCAGCACATGAGCTCCTTAGTTGTGGCAGGCAGGCTCCTTAGTTGTGGCCTGTGGGCTCCTTAGTTTTGGCATGCGAACTCTTAGTTGAGGCATGCATGTGAGATCTAGTTCCCTGACTAGGGATCGAACCCAGGCCCCCTGCATTGGGAGCACGGATTCTTATCCACTCTACCACCAGGGAAGTCCCTGGGATTTATCTTGTTCTTTCATTTGGAAGATATTCCTCTGTCTCCCCACTTTGCCTAGTTCTCTGTGTTTTGTCTATGTACTAGATAGGTTTGTTACACTTCCCAATGTTTGAAAAGTGACCTTATGTAGGAGACACCCTACAGTGTCCAGTAACACACTCCTCCCTGTTCATCAGAACTATATGATCTAGGGGTGCACTATATGATCTATGGGTTTGTTTTCTGATTGCTGTGGCTAGGACTTCCAAAACTATGTTGAATAAAAGTGGAAAGAATGGACATCCTTGTCGTGTTCTGGATCTTAGAGGAAATGCTTTCAGCTTTTCACCATTGAGTATGATGTTAGCTGTGGGTTTGGCATATATGGCCTTTATTATGACAAGGTATGTTTCCTGTATGCCCATTTTATGGAGAGTTTTTATCATAAATGGGCATTGAATTTTGTCAAAAGCTTTTTCTGTATCTATTGAGATGATCATAAAGTTTTCCTTTTTCAATTTGTTAATGTGGGGTAACACAGTGATTCATTCGTGAATATTGAAAAATCCTTGCATCCCTGGGAAAAATCCCACTTGATTATGGTGTATTATCCTCTTAATGTATTGTTGGATTTGGTTTGCTAGTATTTTGTTGAGGATTTTTGCATCTATGTTCATCAGTGATATTGACCTTTAGCTTTCTTTTTATTCTGTTATCTTTGCCTGGTTTTGGTATCATGGTGATGGTGGCCTCATAGAATGAGTTTGGGGATGTTCTTCCTTTATACTTTTTAAAAATAGTTTCAGAAGGATAGGTGTTAACTCTTCTTTAAATATTTGATAGAATTCGCCTGTAAAGCCATCTGGTCCTGCACTTTTGCTTGTTGGGAGTTTTAAAATCACAGTTTCAATTTCAGTACTTGTGATTGGTATGTTTATATTTTCTATTTCCTCCTGGTTAAGTCTTGGGAGATTGTACCTTTCTAGGAATTTGTCCATTTCATCTAGGTTTTCCATTTTTTGGCATATAGCTTCTTGTAGTAGTCTCTTATGATCCTTTGAATTTCTGTTGTGTCTGTTGTAACTTTGCCTTTTTCATTTCTAACTTTATTGATTTAAGTCCTCTCCCTTTGCTTCTTGATGAGTCTCGCTAACGGTTTATCAATTTTGTCTATCTTTTCAAATAACCAGCTTTTAGTTTCATTCATATTTTCCATTGTTTTCTTCACTCCATTTCATTTATTTCTGCTCTGATCTTTATGATTTTTTTCCTTCTGCTAACTTTGAGTTTTGTTTGTTCTTTCTCTAGTTGCTTTAGGTGTGAGATTAGTTTGTTTATTTGGGATTTTACTTATTTTCTAAGGTAAGATTTTATTGCTATAAACTTCCCTCTTAGAACTGCTTTTGCTGCATCCCATAGGTTTTTGGGTCGTCGTGTTTTCATTGTCATTTGTTTCTAGGTATTTTCTGATTTCATCTTTGATTTCTTCAGTGATCTCTTGCTTATTTAGTAGTGTATTATTTAACCTCCATGTGTTTGTGTTTTTTACAGATTTTTTCTTGTAATTGATATCTACTCTCATAGTGTTGTGGTCAGAAAAAATATTTGATATGATTTCAATTTTCTTAAATTTACCAAGGTTTGATTTGTGACCCAAGATATGATCTATCCTGGACAAAGTTCCATGAGAATGTGAGAAGAAAGTTTATTATGTTGTTTTTGGATGGAATGTCCTATAAATATCAATTAAGTCCATCTTCTTTAATGTGTCATTTAAAGCATGTTTTTCCTTATTTATTTTCATTTTGAATGATCTGCCCATTGGCAAAAGTTGGGTGTTAAAGTCCCCTACTATGTTTGTGTTACTGTCGATTTCCCTTTTTATGGCTGTAAGCATTTGTCTTCTGTATTGAGGTGCTCCTGTGTTGGTGCATAATATTTACAATTGTTATGTCTTCTTCTTGGATTGATCCCTTGATCATTATGTAGTGTCCCTCTTTGTCTCTTATAATAGCCTTTATTTTAAAGTCTATTTTGTCTGATATGAGAATTGCTACTCCAGCTTTGTTTTGATTTCCATTTGCATGGAATATCTTTTTCCATCCCCCCACTTTCAGTCTGTTTGTGTTCCTAGGTCTGAAGTGGGTCTCTTTTAGACAGCATATATATGGGTCTTGTTTTTGTATCCATTCAGCCAGTCTATGTCTTTTGATCAGAGCATTTTTTTTATTGATATTTAAAGTAATTATTGGTATCTATGTACTTATTGATATTTTATTTCTGTTTTCAAACTTTTTGTAGTTCTTCTGTGTTTATTTTTCTTATTCTTTTTTTCTACCACTGTGTTTTGATGATTTTCTCTTTTTTTTTTTGTGGTACGTGGGCCTCTCACTGCTGTGGCCTCCTCCGCCACGGAGCACAGGCTCCAGACGCGCAGGCCCAGCGGCCATGGCCCACGGGCCCAGCCACCCCGCGTCATGTGGGACCCTCCCGGACCGGGGCACGAACCCGCGTCCCCTGCATCAGCAGGCAGACTCCCAACCACTGCGCCACCAGGGAAACCCCTGATGATTTTCTTTATTCGTATGCAAGAGTTACTTTCTTTTTAGTTTTTGTGTATCTATTGTTGTTTATTAATTTGTGGTTACCATGAGGTTGGTTTCTGTTGACCCATAAATATATCTACTTGGAATTTTTTCATATGCTTGATATCATACCTCACATTTTTATTTTATTATTTTCTAATACTTTTTATTTTATGAAAAAATAATTTTTAATTGAAGTATAATTGATGCACAACATTATGTAAGTTATAGGAGTACAGTATAGTGATTCACAATTTTTAAAGGTTATATATTTACAGTTATGATTAAATAGTTATTATAGTTTTATAGTTATTATAAAATATTGGCTAGAGTCCACATGTTGTATAATATATCTTTGTAGGTTATTTTTACATAAAAGTTTTACCTTACAGGACAAAGGGTGCATTATATTCAGCACTCTCATATTTTTACTGAGATATATTTTGCTACAACTTTTATTTTAATGTCAAGTACAATTTGAGGAAGTGAAATAGTTTATATTAGTATTAGAGGAGTACAGGGACTTTCCCATTTCTTGGACTGCAACATTGCTGAATACAATTATAATACAATTTTCACTACTCAGCCATAAAAGAGAATGAAATTTTGCCATTTGGACCAACATGGATGGACTTGCAGGGTCTTATGCTAAGTGAAATAAGTCAGACAGAGAAAGACAAATACTGTATGATATCACTTATATGTGGAATCTAAAAAATAAAACAAACTAGTGAATATAACAAAAAACAAGCACACTCACAGATACAAAGAACAAACTAGAGGCTACCAGTGGGGAGACAGAAAGCAGAGGGACAATATACACATTTAATCCATTTACATTTAAGGTAGATATTGATACGTATGTTCCTATTACCATTTTGTTAATTGTTTTGTTATTGTAGGTATTTTCCTTCTCTTGTGTTTCCTGCCTAGAGAAGTTCCTTTAGCATTTGTTGTAAAGCTGGTGTGGTGGTGCTGAATTCTCTTAGCTTTTGCTTGTCTATAAAGGTTTTAATTTCTCCATCAAATCTGAATGAGATCCTTGCTGGGTAGAGTAATCTTGGTTGTGGGTTTTTCCCTTTCATCACTTTAAGTACGTCCTCCCACTCCCTTCTGTTTTGCAGAGTTTCTGCTGAAAGATCAGCTGTTAACCTTATGAGGAGTCCCTTGTATGTTATTTGTTGTTTTTCCCTTGCTGCTTTTAATATTTTTGTGTGTATTTAATTTTTGATAGTTTGATTCATATGTGTCTTGACATGTTTCTCCTTGGATTTATCCTGTGTGGGACTCTGTGCTTCCTGGACTTGATTGACTATTTCCTTTCCCATATTAGGTATTTCTGCTTCATTTGTTTGGTCTGGTGGGTTTTTACCTTGCTCCTTCATCTGCTGTATATTTCTTTGCCTTTTCATTGTTAACTTACTGTGTTTCTGGTCTCCTTTTTGCAGGCTGCAGGTTTGTAGTTCCTGTTGTTTTTCGTGTCTGCCCCCAGTGGGTAAGGTTGGTTCAGTGGGTTGTGTAAGCTTCCTGGTGGAGGGGGCTGGTGCCTGTGTTCTTGTGGATGAGGCTGGATCTTGTCTTTCTAGTGGGCAGAACCGTATCCGGTGGTGTGTTTTGGGGTGTCTGTGAACTTATTATGATTTTAGGCAGCCTCTCTGCTAATGGGTTGTGTTGTGTTCCTGTCTTGCTTGTTGTTTGGCATGGGGTGTCCAGCACAAGAGCTTGCTGGCTGTCAGGTGGAGCTGGGTCTTAGTGTTGAGACAGAGATCTCTGGGAGAGCTCTCACCAATTGATATTACGTGGAACCAGGAGGTCTCTGGTGGACCAATGTCCTGAACTTAGCTCTCCCTCCTCAGAGGCTCAGGCCTGACACCCGGTCGTAGCACCAAGACTCTGTCAGCCACATGGCTTTGCTTCATGCTTGATTTCAGGCCAACTCGGGAGTGACTTTTGGACTCAAGGATTTGAGAGGCACCCTTGCTCAGCAACGTGCAGCCCAGGAGCTTAGCCAGAAATTTTGCCATATACCAGCAATGAAGCAGGGGCTCTCCCAAGGCGCCTTATCTGTTATTTCCCTGCACAAGAGTCCATGTGCCAAGGTCTCACTTGCAGCGGGCCGGCCCGTGCTGCCGGGGTCTGGAGGATGCCAACAGCCAAGCTGGGCAGGGGCGGGGCCTGGCAAGAGTGCCTGCTGCCCAGCCACCGCTGCCCGTCGTGCGAGGTGCGAGTGCACACAGCGGGGTCCTCTGCTCCAACCTCCCGTGCCGCAGGAGCAGGCTCTGCAGTATGCGTTAGCCTTTACCACTGAATGTCACTATCACCAGAGTAAAGGGAAGGGTCCCGCCAAGGGTGGGAGGGCCAACGCACTGCAGGACTGGCGTGGCATGCTGCCAAGGGCACCAAATGGCAGAGAACTGAGGCGCGGGCACTGGCGGCCCCGCCTGGGCACCACCACTCCAGCCACAGAGCTCGGTTGCAGCTGAGGCCTGATGCTCTGTGGGAAAGCAGGAGGCGAGTGCCTGGGAAGGTCTGCTTACGGGGCCAACCGGGGTGACCCACTTCCCCAGTTTCCCCTCTCTGCTGCGAAGGAGGTGGAAAAGGCTGTCTCAGGCCATGTCTGACCCGGTGGGTTCCTTTTTGGGATTTTTATCTTGTTCCTTCATCTGGAACATTTTCCTCTGCCATCTCATTTTGTCTAACTTTCTGTGTTTGTGGTCCCAGAGGCTGCAGCATTGTAGTTCCTCTTGCTTATGCTCTCTGCCCCCTGGTGCATAAGGCTGGTCTAAGAGACTTGTGCAGGCTTCCTGGTGGGAGGGACTGGCACCTGCCCACTAGGCAGGCAGGATCTTGTTCCTCTGGTGGGCAGGGCCGTGTCAAGGCATGTGTTTAAAGGCAGCTGTGGTCTCAGGAATACTTTAAGCAACCTCTCTGCTGATGTGTTGGGCTGTGCTCCTGCCCTATTGGTTGTTTGGCCCGAGGCATTCCTGCGCCACAGCCTTTGGGCTGTTGGGTGGCATCAAAATAGCTGCCTCCAGGACAGCTCCCACCGATGAGTACTCTCCCCAGTATCCCCACCACCAGAGTCCTTGTCCCCAAAGTGATTCACAGCTGCCCCCCACCTCCCCAGGAGACCCTCCAAAGCCAGCACATAGGTCTGGCCCAGGATCCTATGAAGTCACTGCTTTTTCCCTGGGTTCCACTGCACACAAGTCCTTGTGTGTGCCCTCCGAAAGTGGAGTTTCAGTTTCCTCCATTTCTGTGGAGTTTCTGTGATCAAATGCTGCTGGCCTTCAAAGCCAAATTTTCAGGGGGCTTCTCCTCCAGGTACCAGACCCCCAGACTGGGAAGCCTGATGTAGGGCTCAGAACTCTCACTCCTGTGGGAGAAAATCTGTGATGTAATTATTTCCCAGTTTGTGGGTCACCCACTCAGTGGGTATGGGATTTGATTATACTACAAATGTGCCCCTCCGACCATCTCATTGTGGTTTCTTTGTCTTTGGAGTAAAATATATTTTTTGGTAGGTTCCAGTCCTTTTTTGTCAATGGTTGTTCAGCAGTTAGTTGTAATTTTGGTGTTTTCATGAGAGGAAGTGAGCTCAGGTCCTCTACTTCGCCATCTTGTCCTCCACTACTCTGTAAGCTGTGGCCACATGGCACCATGATGGTCCAGCTCCCTCATGCTTCACATATTTTGAAGCTCTGTTTGGTGCATATGCCACAAAGCAGAAGGTATATGGAGACCAAGAATAGAGTTGGAATAAGGGTTATTTCCTTTCCCTCTCTTTCTACTTTCTCAGAGCAAAATTCCTAGTTGGACTTGTCTATATTCATGGTCTCTACTTCTTCATTTCACCTTGTGTCCACAACCTACTGTAGTTAATATCTTGTCCCCACTATAGTAAGTCCCCTACATATGAACATTCAAGTTGCAAACTTTCAAAGAAGTGAACATGCTTTTGCGTGTTCAATCACACAAGTTAGTTCACATGTCTGGTGTACATTGTCACTTGCCTGCATCCTCTACAAGTGGCTGTGCTTTTGTGTACTTTACTGTACAATACTGTATAGAGTACACTAGTACCGTATCTTTATTTCAAGCCCAGGATGTACGGAAGCAAGTGTAAAAGCAGTGGTGATGTAGCTGGTACTGCTAAGAAGCACCAGCTGTTGTACTGTAGTACTGTACTTTTCAAGGTACTGTATTGTAAGATTAAAACTGTTTTCTTTATTTTTGTGTTTGTTTTTTATGTATTATTTGTGTGAAAAGTATTAGAAACCTATTACAGCACAACACTATACAGCTGATTATGTTAGGTGGGTACCTAGGCTAACTTTGTTGGACTTACGAACAAATTGGACTTATGAACACACTCTAGGAATGGAACTCGTTCGTATGTAGGGAACTTACTATACTATTTGAACCACTCTTGTCATTGTCACCAATGACTTTCACAATGCTAAAGCAATGGTAAATTGTGAGTCCTCATTTTACTCAACCTTTTAGTAGCATTTGACATAGTTGATCACTTCTTTCTTCTTGGAACACACTTGACTTCCAGGGCACCATACTCTTTTTTTAAACTATTTTTTGAATGAAAGATTCTTTAAAGTCTATAGTGCTTTACAATTTTCAAAAGTTTCACACACATGTTTTCATATAATCCCATAATAACCCTTTTTAAAAATTCTCCTTCTCCTATATTGCAGGGCACCATACTCTTATGGCTTTTATTTTACCTCATTTTGGGCCTTTTTCCCTTTTTCAACCTCATCTTCTTAACCTCTAAGCATTCCAGTACTTCAAGGCTTATTCTTTGGGTCACTTCTCTATCTACATCTTTTCCTTGGTCATTTTATCCAGTCTCATGGTTTTAAAAGCCATCTATGTTTACACCTCAAAATTTTATATCTCTAGGCCTAACTTCTTTTCTGTACTTCAAACTTTTATATCCTATCTTTGACATGAAATATCCACTTGAATGCTTAACAGGCATCTCTAACTTGAGATGTCAAAAACAGAATTCCCAACCCCCTCCCATCTTCCAATTTCCAGCTAATCACTCAAAAAGTTCTGTCGGGCTTCCCTGGTGGCGCAGTGGTTGAGAATCTGCCTGCCGATGCAGGGGACACGGGTTCGTGCCCCGGTCCGGGAAGATCCCACATGCCGTGGAGCGGCTGGGCCCGTGAGCCATGGCTGCTGAGCCTGTGCGGCTGGAGCCTGTGCTCCGCAACGGGAGAGGCCACAAACAGTGAGAGGCCCGCATACCACACACACACAAAAAAAGTTCTGTCAGTTGTACCTTCTGATACCTCTTCTGCTACCACCCTAGTCCAGCTTCCTATTATCTTTCTCCTGGACCATTATATAAGCATCCTAGATTATCTCTCTCCTTTGGCTCTTACCCCCACCCTATCTTATTTTCCACGTAGCAACCAGAGTGATATTTTAATGATTTAAATCAGATGTTTTTATTACCTTTATCAAACCCCTCAATGGCTTCCCATTTCAGAGTAAAAGCAAATGTCCTTATAATGGACTTCAAGACTTCACTTGATCTGACCCCTGCCTTATCATCTCTCTGACCTCTTCTACTCCCTCCTCTTCCCTCACTCCTCTCAAATCACTGACATCCTTGTGGTTCCACAAACACTCCATACTTTTTCCTGATTCAGAGACTTTGCTGTTGTTGATTTCTCTTCCTGAAATGCTCTTCCCTCACTTCTATCAAAGCTCTGCCCAAAAGGCAGAGCTTCCTCAGAGGTGTGTTCATTGGCCATTGTGTTTAAATAGACTTTACTGTCATTTTTGTACCCCTATCCTGCTGTACTATTCTTTCTATAACTATTACCTAATATTATGGTAGATATTTCTTTGCTTATTTGTTCATTGTCTCCTCTGCCACTAGAATGTCATCTCTATAGAAGTAGGACTTTGTCTTGTCCACCATGGTGTCCTCAACTCCTGGAACAATATTTAGGAAATATCTCCTGAGTAAATGAATGGCTTTGCAGAATATCAGTAGTGTCCCAGATACATTTTTTCACTAGTTTCACTGCTGAGTAATTATCTCCTAAAAGAATTTAAGCAAAATTTTTTTCACATAGGAGCTCTTTCTGTGTGTGACCTGTAATTTTGCATTTAAAATTTCAGAGAAACATCTATTTTATTTGAACTCTGTGCCCTATCAATAGAGTAGGACTCAACCTCTCACGTAGGACCTAAGAGGAGTGGGACCAGCCATACAAAGTGAGAGTACCTGAAATGTTCCATATTGTGGAGTACAACTGGCAAAGGGGAGTCTTTACAATGGAGATTGTTTTTTTCTTAATCTATTAAGTTTTAAAGAAAAGAAATCAACTTTTTTTTCTATTTTTTTGTGGTATGCGGGCCTCCCTCTGTTGTGGCCTCTCCCGTTGCGGAGCACAGGCTCCGGACGCGCAGGCTCGGCAGCCCTGGCT
>NC_041234.1:34096602-34109696 GCF_002837175.3 Physeter macrocephalus | reverse complement strand
CCAGCCGCTCCGCGGCATGTGGGATCCTCCCGGACCGGGGCGCGAACCCGATTCCCCTGCATCAGCAGGCGGACGCGCAACCACTGCGCCACCAGGGAAGCCCAAGAAATCAACTTTTAAGCTAGATAAAGAATGAACCACTTAGGGGTTAATATGAAAACAGATTCAAATACCTGTGTTCTGGATGGTATTCATAATGCTACTGACCTCTGAATTCTAGTTTAATCCCAGATATAGATATAGATTATTTTCCTCTCCTGACTGCTATCCTATACTTGATGATGATGCTTAGAAAGGGCAGACGGAGGTGCATACTTTGGAGGCAGCTTTATGGTGCTTGGACGAAGGATGAAGAAAAACATGAAATTGGAACAAGAAAAAAAAGACAAAATGCACAATCACCATGCAATATGCACAAATACTCTACTTACACATTTGTGTTTAAGATTTGTAAATCATAATAGTCCTCTCAGAGCCAAAAATGAAATTACTAATGTGCCATGATTTCTGCCTTATGACATGTGTGGAGTCTATCAAAAGCTCTGGACAATATTTTTGGTGTAACAGTATGGAATAAAACCTCAAATTTGTTGAGTAGTTGTGCATATTTCTCTCTCTCCCTCTCTCTGCCAGAATTGAACCGTCTTGCATATGGAAACAGGATTTTTAAAAACAAGACTCAGTACATTAGAAGTTAGTTGAACTGATAATTCTTTTCTTTTCTTTTTTCTTTTTTTCTTTCCTTGGCTGTGCCACACAGAATGCAGGATCATAGTTCCCCAACCAGGGATTGAACCTGCATCCCCTACATTGGAAGCACAGTCTTAATCTCTGGACTGCCAGAGAAGTCCCTGAACTGATAATTATTAGGCCTCCTCATGCTGTATCTCTGATGCAGTTGCATTGCCATTCCTGGTACCCTGCCTAAAACTGCTTGTCATGTGTAGTGTGCACTACATCATGAAAATCTGAATCATTGAACTCTTCTTTGCTTAAAGGAGCCTGGATCCTTTTAAGATACTTATTGGAACAGGAAGAAAGTAAGACGGAATATCTTGCCACTCTCAGAAAGTGAGGGTGCTCTCAGAGATGGCCAAGGGAGTTTTGGAAATGAGAAAACAGGGCAACATAGGAAGAACACCCACTGGCAAAGGAGGATCATTCAAAAATATAAAAATAAAAATAAATAGTTTTATGGTACATAAAATATATACTATTTCTAATACAGAAAATAATTACTATAATTATCATTATAGTCAATTGGCATAACTTGAGTCTGCCAAAAAGTGTCATGAGTCCATAATGATAATAAAAGGCAGGGGAAAAATAAGGAATGTTAAGTCATTGTAATAATTATGTAGGTCAATATAACACACAGTATAAGTATATATTTTTCTCTTTTCTTAACTGATTTAAAAGAAACTTGAACAAAACAGTAATTATGAAACTTAATTGTTAGGCTGAGAACATAGAAATATGTAATATATAGGACAAACTAGCAAAAAAAGAGAGATGAAGAAATAGAGTGATATTGGAACAAAATATCTTTGTTTTACTAGAACTAAGTTAGTATTAATCTGAAGTATACTGTGATAAATTATGTGTATTGTAATTTTCAGAGTAACCATTAAGAAAATAAAAATATAGCTTAAAAAACAAAGAAACAATTAAAATTATATACTAGAAAGCAATGATTTAGCATAAAAGAAAGAAGGAACAGAGGGAGGACCAAAAAAAAAAAAAAAGGAGTCATACACATAGAAAAGAAATAGCAAAATAGCACCTATAAATCGAACCATAGTAATGATAAAACTAAATGTGAATAGATTAAACACTTCAAAGAAAAGACAGAGATTATCAGATTGGATTTCTTTAAAGATCCAAATACATTTTCTACAGTAGACACACTTTATTTATTTAATTCAAGTACAGTTGATTTACAGTGTTGAGTTAATTTCTGCTGTACAGCCAAGTGAGTCAGTTATACATATATATACATTCTTTTTGTATTCTTTTCCATTATGGTTTATCACAAGACATTGAATATAGTTCCCTGTGCTATACAGTAGGACCTTGTTGTTAATCCATTCTATATACAATAGTTTGCCTCTGCTAATCCCAAACTCCCAATCCATCTCTCCCCCACCACCTATCTCCCTTGGCAACCACGAGTCTGTTTTCTATGTCTGTGATTCTGTTTCTCTTTCATACATAAGTTCATTTGTGTCATATTTTAGATTCCACATATAAGTGATATCATATAGTATTTGTCTTTTTCTGACTTACTTCGCTTAGTAATAATCTCTAGGTCCATCCATATTGCTGCAAATTGCATTATTTCGTTCTTTTTTATGACTGAGTAATATTCCATTGTATATATTTACCACATCTTTATCCATTCATCTGTCAATGGACATTTAGGTTGTTCCCATGTCTTGGCTATTAAGAATAGTGCTGTTATGAACATAAGGGTGCATGTATCTTTTTGAATTACATTTTGTCTGTATATATGCCCAGGAGTGGGATTGCTGGATCATATGGCAACTCTATTTTTAGTTTTTTGAGTAACTTCCAAACTGCTTTCCATAGTGGCTGCACCAACGTACATTCCCACAAACAGTGTAGGAGGGTTCCCTTTTCTCCACACCCTCTCTAGCATTTGATATTTGTAGACTTTTTAATGATGGCTATTCTGACTGGTGTAAAGTGGTACCTCATTGTAGTTTTGATTTGCATTTCTCTCATAATTAGCAATATTGAGCATCTTTTCATATGCCTGTTGACCATCTGTATGTCTTCTTTGGAGAAATGTCTATTTAGGACTTTTGCCCATTTTTTGATTGGGTTGTTTGGTTTTTTGTTGAGTCATATGAGCTTTTTGTATATTTTGGAAATAACACCCTTGTTGGTCGCATCATTTGCAAATATTTTCTCCCATTCCATAGGTTGTCTTTTCATTTTGTTTATGGTTTCCTTTGCTGTACAAAAGCTTGTATGTTTGATTAGGTCCCATTTGTTTATTTTTGCTTTTATTTCTGTTGCTTTGGGAGACTGACCTAGGAAAACATTGGTATGATTTATGTCAGAGAATGTTTCCCTGTGTTCTCTTCCAGGAGTTTTATGGTGTCATGTCTTATACTTAAGTCTTTAAGCCATTTTGAGTTTATTTTCATGTACAGTGTGAGGGTTTGCTCTAACTTCATTGATTTACATGCAGCTGTCCTGTTTTCCCAACACCACTTGCTGAAGAGACTGTCTTTTTTCTGTTGTATATTCTTGCCTCCTTTCTCAAAGATTAATTGACCGTAGGTGTGTGGGTTTATTTCTGGGCTCTCATTCTGTTCCATTGATCAGTATGTCTGCTTTTGTGCCAATACTATGCTGTTTTGATTACTGTAACTTTGTAGTATTGTCTGAAGTCTGGGAGGGCTATGCCTCCTGCTTTGTTCCTTTCCCTCAGGATTGCTTTGGAAATTCTGGGTCTTTTATGGTTCCATATAAGTTTTAGTATTATTTGTTCTAGTTCTGTGAAAAATGTCATGGGCATTTTGACAGGAATCTCATTAAATCTGTAGATTGCTTAGGGTAGTATGGTCATTTTAATAATATTAATTCTTCCAATCCAAGAGCATGGGATATCTTTCCACTTCTTTGCATTATTTTCAATTTTCTTTATTAATGTTTGTTTTAATTTTATTTATTTATATTTGGCAGCATTGGGTTTTCTTTTCTGCATGCAGTCTTTCTCTAGTTGTGGTGAGTGGGGGTTACTCTTCATTGCAGTGCACGTGCTTCTCATTGCAGTGGCTTCTCTTGTTGCAGAGCACAGGTTCTAGGTGCATGGGCTTCAGTAGTTGTGGCATGTGGGCTCAGTAGTTGTGGCTTGTGGGCTCTAGACCACAGGCTCAGTAGTTGTGGCACACAGGCTTAGTTGCTCCACAGCATGTGGCATCTTCCCTGACCAGGGATTGAACCCATGTCCCCTGCATTGGCAGGTGGATTCTCAATGACTGTTTCACCAGGGAAGTCCTTTATTAATATTTAATTGTTCTCAGTATATGTCTTTCATCTCCTTGGTCAGGTTTATTCCTAAGTATCTTATTTTTTGATGTGATTTTAAAAGGGATTGTCTTTTTACATTCCCTTTCTGATATTTCAGTGTTACTGTAAAGAAATAAAACTGGGTGGAGGAATTGGGAGATTGGGATTGACACATATACACTATTGATACTATGTATAAAATAGACAGCTGATGGGAACATACTGTATAGCACAGGGAACTCTACTTAATACACTGTAGTGTCCTAAATGGAAGGGATATATGTATATGTATGGCTGATTCATTTTGCTGTGCAGTAGAAGCTAACACAACATTGTAAACAACTATACTCCAATAAAATTAATGTAAAAAAATAAAGAAATGCGACTGATTTCTGTATGTTAATCTTGTATCCTGCTACCTTGCTGAATTAGTTTATCAGTTACAACTTCAATGTTAATCTACAATTACCTAAAAATAAAAATGGAAAAGTATGTTACAGATAAAAAAAAAGGATGAAAAATATATATCATTCAAATAGTAAACATAATAGTGTTGAAATGCCTGTACTTTAGGACCACAGAATGTTGCCAGAGATAAAGAGGGACATGTTTTAATGACGAAAGAGTCAATTCATCAGGAGGACATAAAAATTAAAAATACATACACCTAACGTCAGGATGTAAAATACATGAAGCAAAAACTGACAGAGTTGGGCTTCCTGGTGGCGCAGTGGTTGAGAGTCTGCCTGCTGATGCAGGGGACACGAGTTCGTGCCCTGGTCCGGGAAGATCCCACATGCCGTGGAGTGGCTGGGCCCATGAGCCATGGCCGCTGAGCCTGCGCGTCCAGAGCCTGTGCTCTGCAACGGGAGAGGCCACAACAGTGAGAGGCCCGCGTACAGAAAAAAAAAAACTGACAGAGTTGAAGGAAAAATACAACTAAACAATAATCATTGGAAACTTCAAAAACTCACTCTCAATATAGCTAGACATAAAATCAACAAGGATATAAAAGACTTGAATAACACTACCGACCAATTAGACCTAACTGACATCTGTAGGATACTCCATCCAACAACTGCAGAATGCACATCCTTTTCCAGCAACCATTGAACATTCTCCAGGATAGAACACCTTCTAGGCCATAAAACAAGTCTGAATAAATATATTTATAATCTAAATATTTTTGTATTTTATAATTTAAAATATTTAAATTATACAAAGCATGTTCTCTGGCCATATCAAAATTAATTAGAAATCAACAACAACAAAAAGAAATTTGGGATATAAAAAAAATCAAAAATTAAATAACACATTTCTAAATTATAAATGGGTAAAGAATAAATCACCAAAGAAATTAGAAAAATATTTTGAACTGAATGAAAATGAAAAACACAAAATTTATGGGATGTAGCTAAAGTAGTGCTTAGAGGGAAACATATAGGTGTAAATGTTTCTACTAGAAAAGAAAGCCCTCAAACCAAGAACCTAAACTTATATCTTAAGAAGCTAGGAAAAAAATATGCTAAGTGAAATATGCCAGTCACAAAAGACCAATTCTGTATGATTCTATTTATACTAGTATCGAGAAGAGTGAAATTCCTGGAAACAGAAAGTAGAACAGTGGTTTTATGTTATTTGAATTTTACCACAATTTAAAAAATACATAAAGTAATTATTTTTAAAAATGAAACTAGAAAAAGATAAGCAAACTAAACCCAAACCAACCAGAAGGAAGAAAATAATAAAGATTGGAACAAAAATAAATGAAATAGAGAAAGTCAATGAAACCAAAAGATGATTCTTTGAAAAGATCAATAAAACTGACTATACCATCCAAAAAAAGAGAGAAGAAACAAGTTAACAAATCAGGAGTTAAAGAGAGAGCATTACTACAGACCCTACAAAAATCAAAAGGATTATAAACGAATACTATGAACAACTTTATGCCAATAAAGTAGACAACTTAGGTGAAATGAACAAACTCTAAGAAAGATACAAATTACTGAAACAAACTCATAAAGAAGTAGAAAATTTGAATAGACCTACAACAAGTGAAGAAATTGAATTGATATTTTGCAATCTTCCCACAATGACAAGCACAAACCCACAGAGCTTCACTGATTAATTCTAGAAAATATTTTAAAAAGAAATAACATCAATTTTTTATAAAATCTTTCAGAAAATAGGGAATAATAAAACACCTTCCAACTCTTTCTATGAGACAAGTATTACCTTGACACCTTGATACAGAAGCATCACAAGAAAAATACAGAGCTATATTCCTCATGAATATATATAGATGTAAAAATTCTCAGTAGAATATTAGGAAACCAAATCTAGAAATATATAAAAAGAATTATATACCATGACCAGTTGAGATTTATCTCAGGAATGCAAGGTGGGCTTAAAACATGAAAATCAGCTAGTGTAATTCACCATATTAATAGGATAAATGGGAAAATTGCATGATCATCTCAATAGATGTAGAAAAAGCATTTGACAAAATCCCTCATCACCTACTGACATACAGCCCTACCCACAATTCAACTTCCCTCTCACACGAAGGCTATTACCTTTCTTCTCACCTGGCTTCACAGCCTCACCCTGACTCATCTCCTCTGCACCCCTACTTGTGTATCTCACCACCCCGACCCACCATCCTTCTCTCTCTCACCAGCCTTCCCTGGCCACTCATTTCCTTAACCCTGTTATGTTGTTCACAGCCCACTCCCACCACCAGCAATAATACTGTCCTCTTCCTGACTAATATCATCCATGATACACTTAGGTAGTGGCAATTTGATGTCCTGCTTCTTGAAAGCCTGTAGCAGTCTTAAACAACAGAAATTTATTTCTCATAGTTGTAGAGGCTGGGAAGTCCAAGATCAAACTGCCAGCATGGTTACATTCTGATGAGGTCCCTTTTGCTCGTTCACAGCAAGCACCTTCTCACTGTGTCCTCATTTTCATCTGAAACTTCATCAGAATGGCTTTTATCATCCATATTTCTACAAACATTCTCTTCATGACCACTTAGGTATTCTCTAAGAAGATTGGATGTCTTTATACAGCCCTCATCTTTTTCTTCTGGGCAATTCAGTAGAATTGCCTTTGAACATCTGTTCACAGCAATGCAGGCTTTTTCTGGCATGCACCTCCAAACTCTACTCATCTCCCAGTTCCAAAGCTGCTTTCACATTTTTAGGTATTTGTAACAACAGCACCACTATTTCTCAATTTTCTGTCTTAGTCCATTTGGGCTGCTATGATAAAATACCACAGACTGGGTGGCTCATAAATAACAGAGATTTATTTCTCACAGTTCTGGAGGCTGGAAGTCCAAGATCAGGGTGCCAGCATGGTCAGGTTTTGGTGAAAGCCCTCTTCCAGGTTGCAGACTGCTGACTTCTTACTGTAACCTCACATGGCTGAAGGGGTTAGGGAGCTTTGTGGGATCTCTTTTATAAGGGCACTAATTCCATTAATGGAGACTCCACCCTCATAACCTAATCACCTCCCAAATACCATCAAATACCATCACCTTTGGGGGTTAGGATTTTAACATGTAAATTTGGGGAAGACACAATCAGACTACAGCAATAACCTTAAAAATATATAGTGTTTGTCTCAATTATATAGAGTCATCTATAAATAATACTCAGAGGAAATATGCTAAAAGTTAATTGGTTATCTCTGGCTGGTGAGATTGTGAGTGATTTTCCCCCTGCTTTATACTTTTCTGTACTTTTAACTTTTCTACAGCAGGCAACTTGTATATTGGGGTGGGGAGGAGGTCAACAAAATAATTTGGAAAAGGGTAAAAGAAGTCAGAGTGGTGATGGGGGTTTGTAAAAGCAGAGCTCATTGAAGACAGATTCCAACAAACTGCCTGGTGGAAAGGGTGGGGACAATGGGAGAAGATCCCAAGGTGAGCTGGGGAAAGCCTTCACTTCTTGTCCTGTTCACCGTGCTGGGACCAGGAGGAACAAAGACACATGAAGATCATAGATGAGACCATGGCCCAGCTACAAGACCTGAAGAATCAGCACCTGGCCAGGAAGTCAGAGGTGAATGACAAGAACCACGAAATGGAGGAGATTCATAAGAAACTGGGGCACGCCAACAAGTGAGTGGGTTCAGGCCTGGGCTTGGAAGTACGTAGTATGGGCAGCTTGCTGGATTTGGGTCTCACCTATCTCTCTGGATCATTTTAGGGAAATGACCCATTTACAGAAGGAGGTAACAGCCATTGAGACCAAGATTGAACAGAAATGCAGTGACTGCCACAACCTGCTACAGGCCTGCAAGATGCAGGACATCAAGTTGTCACTGTCTAAGGGCACCATGGACGATATTAGTCAGGAAGGGGTGAGTATTATGGCTGGTGGTGGGTGTGGGCTGTGAACAACATAACCAGGGATGGGGGATGAAGGTGGCTAGGTAGGGCAGGTGAGAGAGAGAGAAAAGGATGGTGGGTGTGGGTGATGAGAGACAAAAGGAGGGATGCAGGGGAGATTAGGCAGGGTGAGGCTGTGAAGGCAGGTGAGGTGAAAGGTAATAGCATTGGTGTGAGAGGGCAGTTGTTGGGGGTAGGGCTGTAGAGGATTTTTCCCCCAAGAGGACATCTGGCAATGTCTGAAGTCCCCGTTTCTTTGTCACAACTGGGGTGGGGGTCACTACCAGCATCTAGTGGGTAAAGAATGCTGCTAAACCTCCTATAGTGCACAAGATGGTAAAACATGGCCCCAAAAGTCGATAGTGCCAAGATTTGGAAACTGTTTTAGAGATACATAGTGAAGTATTTGTGGTTGAAATGATATATCTAGGCTTTGCTTTAAAACAATTTGAGTATAGGAAGAGGTAATGGCAGAATATTAGCTATGAGTTGATAAATATTTTTTCTAGCTTCATTAAGATATAATTGACATATAACATTGTGTAAGTTTAAGGTGTACAATGTGATGTACAATGTGATTTCACATGTATATATTGTGAAATGTTTACCACAATAAGGATAGGTAACACATCCTTTACCTCACATAATTGCCATTTTACTGTTGTTGTTATGGTGAGAACATAAAAGCTCTACCCTCATAACAACTTTCAAGTATACAGTACAGTATTGCTAACTATAGTTACATTAAGTCCCCAAAACTTTTTCATCTTATAATGGAAAATTTGTACCCATTGACCAAAATCTCCCCATTTCCCTCAACCTTCAGCCCCTGGAAACCTCCCTGCTACTCTTTGTTTCTATAAATTCTATGATTTTAGATTCCACATATAAATGAGATCATACAGTTTCTGTGTTTCTCTAACTTATTTCACTTAGTGTAATGCCCCCAAAGTCCATCCACATTGTTGCAAATGGCAGAATTGTCTTCTTTTTAAGACTAAATATTATTCCATTATATATATACCACATTTTCTTTATCTATTCATCCAATGATGGACATGTTGTTTCCATGTCTTGGCTATTGTGAATAATGCTTCAATAAACATGGGAGTGCAGATATCTCTTCAAGATTGTGATTTCATTTCCATTGGATATATACCCAGAAGGGGAATTGCTGTATCATATGGTAGTCCTAATTTTAATTTTTTGAGGAAACTCCATATCGTTTCCTATAGTCATTGTACCAGTTTACATTCCCACCAACAATGCCCAAGGGTTCCTTTTACTCCACATCCTCCACAACACTTTTCTCTTGTCTTTTTGATAATCGCCAATTTAAAAGCAGTGAGATGATATCTAATTATGGTTTTGATTTGCATTTCCTTGATGATTAGTGATGTTGAGCATCTTTTTATGTACCTGTCATTTGTATGTCTTCTTTGGAAAAAATGTCTATTCAGTTTCCCCTGCCCATTAAAAAAATCCAATTATTTGGGGTTTTTTGGTTATTAAGTTGTATGCGTTTTTTAAATATTCTGGATATTAAACCCTTATCAGATAGATGGTTTGCAAATATTTTCTCACATTCCACAGATTACCTTTTCATTTTGCTGATTGTTTTTTTTGTTGTGCAGAGCCTTTTACATTGATGTAATCCCACTTGTTTCTTTTTGCTTTTGCTGCCTTTTCTGTTGTGTCATAACCAAAAAATCATTGCCAGGGTCAATGTTAAGGAGCTATTTCCTCATGTTTTCCTCTAGGAGTTTTACAGTTTCAGGTCTTATGTTTAAGTTTTTAATCCATTTCAAGTTTATTTTTGAGTAGTGTTAGATAAGGGTCCAATCTCATTCCTATGTATGTGAATATCAGGTTTTCCCAGCACTATTTATTAAAAAGAATAACAAATGCTGGAGAGGGTGTGGAGAAAAGGCAACCCTCTTACACTATTGGTGGGAATGTAAATTGGCGCAGCGACTATGAAAAACAGTATGGAGGTTCCTCAAAAAACTAAAATTGACTTGCCATATGATCCAAAAATCCCATTTATAGGCATATACCCAGACAAAGCTATAATTTGAAAAGGTACATGTACTATGTTCATAGCAGTACTATTTACAATAGCCAAGACATGGAAACAACCTAAGTGTCCATCAACAGATGAATGGATAAAGATGTATTTTATGTATATATATAAAATATTCCATTATATATATTATGTATTTAATTTAATATACATAATTATAATAATAATTAAGATTAATATTAATATAAAATAATAATATAAATATTATAATGTATAATAATATATAATAAATCATATATAACATAATGTATAATATATTAATATTGTTATATATTTATATATGATTTATATAACATATATGTAGTATAATATATTGTATATAATATATAATATATTATAATACACAATTATTATAATATAATATTAATATATATTATATATTATAATATATAAATTATATTAATATATTAAAATAATATATAATATATATACATATATATGCATATATATACCTGAGTCACTTTGCTGTGCAAAAGAAATTAACACAACACTGTAAATCAACTGTACTTCAATAAAATTTAAAAGAGAGAGAGAAAGACTATCATTTCACCATTCAGTTTTCTTGGTTCCCTTGTCAAATATTAGTTGACCATATATTGCTGAATTTATTTCTGTGCTCTGAATTCTGTTCCATTGATTTAGGTGTCTGTCTTTATGCCAGTACCATACTGTTTTGATTACTATAGCTTTGTAATAAAGTTTGAAATCAAGGGTTGTGATGCATCCAGCTTTCTTCTTCTTTCTCAGAACTGCTTTTGGCTAGTTGGGGTTTTTTGTGGTTCCATATGAATTTGAGTACTATTTTTTCTATTTTTTGAAAATAGCCCTTGGAATTTTAAAAAATATTTATTTATTTATTTTTTATTTTTGGCTGCATCAGGTCTTAGTTGTGGCATGAGGGATCTTTGTTGCAGCATGCAGGCTTCTCTCTAGTTGTGGTGTGTGGGTTTTCTCTCTCTAGTTGTGGTGTGTGGGCTCCAGAGTAAGTGGGCTCTGTAGTTCGTGGCAAGTAGGCTCTCCAGTTGAGGTGTGCAGGTTCAGTAGTTGTGGCACACAGGCTTAGTTACCCCACGGCATGTGGGATCTTAGTTCCCCGACCAGGTGTTGAACCTGTGTCCCCTGCATTGGAAGGCAGATTCTTTACCACTGGACCACCGGGGAAGTCCAAGCCCTTGGAATGTTGATCAGGATTTCATTCAATCTACAGATGGCTTTGGGTAGTATGGACATTTTAACAATATTAATTCTTCCAATCCACGAACACAGGCTCTCTCTCCATTTGTTTGTGTCCTCTTCAATTTCTTTTATCAGGGTCTTGTAGTTTTCAGTATACAGATCTATCATCTCCCTTGTTAAATTTATTATTAATTATTCATTCTTTTTTGATATTACGGTACATGTGATTTTTATCTTTATTTCTTTTTGAGATAGTTCATTGTTAGTATATGGAAATGTGACTGCTTTTTGTAAGTTGTTTTTGTATCCTGCAACTTCACTGAATTCATTTATTAATTCCAACAGTTTTTTTAATGAAGTCTTTAGAGTTGTTCTCTATATAAGATCATTTCATCTACAAACAGAGATATTTTACTTTTCTGGTTTGGATATATTTATTTCTTTTTCTTGCCTAATTGCTCTGGCTAGGACTTCCAGCACTATGTTGAATACCAGTTATGAGAGTTGACTTTCTTATCTTGTTCTTAATCACAGCTGCCAACCTTTCAACCATTCACCATTGAGTATGATGTTAGCTGTGAGTTTTTCATATATGGCCTTTGTTATATTGAGGTACATTCCTTTCATACTCAATTTATTGAGAATTTTTGTAATGAAAGGGTGTGGAAATTTGTTAAGTATTTTTTTCTATGTCTTTTGTGATGATCATATAATTTTTATTTTTCATTATATTAATGTGGTGTATCACATTTATTGATTTGCGCCATTCTTGCATGCCAGGGATAGTCTCACTAAATCATGCTGTATAATACTTCTAATATGCTGTTGAATTTGGTTTGTTAATATTTTGTTGAGGATTTTTGTATCTATATTTATCAGGGATATTGACCTGTAGTTTTCTTTTCTTGTAGTATCCTTATCTGGCTTTGGTGTCAGGGTAATGCTGGCCTTGTAAAATGAGATTCCCTCCTCTTCAATTTTTTGGAAGTGTTTGAGGATTGGTGTTGATTCTTCTCTAAATCTTGCTAGAATTCACCAGTTAAACTATCTACTTTTGGACTGATTCTATTTTGTTACTCATTATTTGTCTGTTAAAAATTTCTATTTCTTCATGTTTCAGTCTCTGTAGATTATATGTTTCCAGGAATTTTTCCATTTATTCTAGGTTGTCTAATTCGTTGGTGTAAAATTGTTCATAGTAGTCTCTTCTGATCTTTTGTATTTCTGTGGTGTCAGTGTTTTTTGTTTTTTGTTTTGTTTTGTTTCTGCGGTACGCAGGCCTCTCACTGTTGTGGCCTCTCCTGTTGCAGAGCACAGGCTCCGGACACGCAGGCTCAGCGGCCATGTCTCACAGGCCTAGCCGCTCCGCGGCATGTGGGATCTTCCCGGGCCAGG
>NC_041234.1:34094058-34096416 GCF_002837175.3 Physeter macrocephalus | reverse complement strand
ATGTCCCCTGCATCGGCAGGCAGATTCTCAACCACTGCGCCACCAGGGAAGCCCTGTGGTGTCAGTTTTAATTCCTTCTCTTTCATTTCTTGTTTCATTTATTTGAGTCTTCTCTCTTATTTCCTTATTTTATCTAGCTGAAAGTTTGTCATTTTTTTTTCAAAAAACCAGCTCTTAGTTTTGCTGATCTTTGCTATAATTTTTCTAGTCTCCATTTCATTTATTTCACTGTGATTTTGTTATTTCCTCCCTTCAGCCAGCTTTGGGCTTAATTTGTTCTTTTTCTACACTTTTGAGCTGTAAAGTTAGATGTTTATTTGTGACCTTTCTTTTTTCTTAATGTAGACATTTATCACTATAAAATTTCCCCTTAGAACAGCCTTTTCTGCATCCCATAAAGTTTGGTAAGTTGTGTTTCCATTTTCATTTGTCTCAAGATATTGTTTGATTTCCTTTTTGATTTCTGCTTTAACCCATTGGGTGTTCAGTAATGTGTTCTTTGATTTCCACACATTTGTGAAAATTCCAGTTTTCCTCCTGCTATTGCTTTCTACATTCATACCATTGTGGTCAGAAAAGTATGATGTCAATCCTCTTACATTTTCTAAGGTTTGTTTTGGGACCTAATATATGATATATCCTGGAGAATGTTCCATGTGCGTTTAAGAAGAACATGTGTTCTTCGGCTGTTGGGTGGAATGCTCTGTATATGTCTGTTAGGTTCATTTGGTCTAAGATATAGTTCAAGCCAAGGTTTCCTCATTGGTTTTCTCTCTGGATGATCTATCCATTGTTGAATGTGGGATATTGAAGTACCCTAATATTATTGTATTGTTGTCTATTTCTCCCTTCAGACATGTTAATATTTGCTTAATATATTAAGTATTCTGCCGTTCGGTGCAGATATACTTACAAATGTTATATCCTTTTGATGACCTGACCAATGTATCATTATACAATGACTTTCCGTGTCTACATTTTTTTTTTACTTAAAGTCTACTTGTCTTGTATAACTATCCCCTCTCTTTTTTGGTTTCTAGATACATGAAATATCTTTTTCTTTTTTTAAAAAATTATTTATTTATTTTTTAACATCTTTATTGGAGTATAATTGCTTCACAAGGGTGTGTTAGTATCTGCTTTATAACAAAGTGAATCAGCTATACATACACATACATCTCCATATCTCCTCCTTCTTGTGTCTCCCTCCCACCCTCCCTATCCCACTCCTCTAGGTGGTCACAAAGCACC
The DNA here is from genome assembly GCF_002837175.3 of Physeter macrocephalus. Taxonomy (NCBI): domain Eukaryota; kingdom Metazoa; phylum Chordata; class Mammalia; order Artiodactyla; family Physeteridae; genus Physeter; species Physeter macrocephalus. The sequence continues at coordinate 34,095,165 of NC_041234.1, read as the reverse complement.
GAGCTGATCTCCCTGTGCTATGCGGCTGCTTCCCACCAGCTATCTATTTTATATTTGGTACTATATATAAGTCCATGTCACTCTCTCACTTTGTCCCAGCTTACCCTTCCCCCTCCCAGTGTCCTCAAGTCCATTCTCTATGCCTGTGTCTTTATTCCTGTCCTGCCCCTAGGTTCTTCAGAACCTTCTTTATTTTTTTTTCTTAGATTCCATATATATATGTTACAATACGGTATTTGTTTTTCTCTTTCTGACTTACTTCACTCTGTATGACAGACTCTAGGTCCATCCACTTCACTACAAATAACTCAATTTCGTTTCTTTTTATGGCTGAGTAATATTCCATTGTATACACTACAAATAACTCAATTTCGTTTCTTTTTATGGCTGAGGAATATTCAATTGTTTATATGTGCCATATCTTCTTCATCCATTCATCTGTCAATGGACACTTAGGTTGCTTCCATGTCCTGGCTATTGTAAATTAAGCTGCAGTGAACATTGTAGTACATGCCTATTTTTGAATTATGCTTTTCTCAGGGTGTTATGTCCAGTAGTGAGATTGCTGGGTCGTATGATAGTTCTACTTTTAGTTTTTAAGGAACCACCATACTGTTTTCCATAGTGGCTGTATCAATATACATTCCCACCAACTGTGCAAGAGGGTTCCCTTTTCTCCACACCCTATCCAGCATTTATTGTTTGTAGATTTTTTGATGATGGCCATTTTGACTAGTGTGAGGTGATACCTCATTGTAGTTTTGATTAGCATTTCTCTAATGATCAGTGATGTTGAGCAACCTTTCATGTGTTTGTTGGCAATCCATATATCTTCTTTGGAGAAATATCTATTTAAATTTTCTACCCAATTTTGGATTGGCTTGCTTGTTTTTTTGATATTGAGCTGCATGTGCTGCTTGTATATTTTGGAGATTAATCCTTTCTCAGTTGCTCCGTTTGCAAATATTTTCTCCCATTCTGAGGGTTTTGTATTTGTCTTTTTTATGGCTTTCTTTGCTATGCAAAAGCTTTGAAGTTTCATTAGGTCCCATTTGTTTATTTTTGTTTTTATTTCCATTTCTCTAGGAGATGGGTCATGAATGATGT
>NC_041234.1:34088799-34092595 GCF_002837175.3 Physeter macrocephalus | reverse complement strand
AGATTGCTTTTGCTATTTGGGGTCTTTTGTGTTTCCATACAAATTGTGAAATTTTTTTTTCTAGTTCTGTAAAAAATGCTAGTGGTAGTTTGATAGGGATTGCATTGAATCTGTAGATTGCTTTGGGTAGTAGAGTCATTTTCACAATGTTGATTCTTCCAATCCAAGAACATGGTATATTTCTCCACCTATTTGTATCATCTTTAATTTCTTTCATCAGTGTCTTATAGTTTTCTGCATACAAGTCTTTTGTCTCCTTAGGTAGGTTTATTCCTAGATATTTTATTCTTTTTGTTGCCGTGGTAAATGGGAGTGTTTTCTTAATTTCACTCTCAGATTTTTCATCATTAGTGTATAAGAATGCCAGAGATTTCTGTGCATTAATTTTGTATCCTGCTACTTTACCAAATTCATTGATTAGCTCTAGTGGTTTTCTGGTAGCATCCTTAGGATTCTCTATGTATAATATCATGTCATCTGCAAATAGTGACAGCTTTACTTCTTCTTTTCCTATTTGGATTCCTTTTATTTGTTTTTTTTTTTTTTCTCTGATTGCTGTGGCTAGAACTTCCAAAACTATGTTGAATAAGAGTGGTGAGAGTGGGCAACCTTGTCTTGTTCCTGATCTTAGTGGAAATGGTTTCAGTTCTTCACCATTGAGAACTTTGTTGGCTGTGGGTTTGTCATATATGGCCTTTATTATGTTGAGGAAAGTTCCCTCTATGCCTACTTTCTGCAGGGTTTTTATCATAAATGGGTGTTGAATTTTGTCAAAAGCTTTCTCTGCATCTATTGAGATGATCATATGGTTTTTCTCCTTCAGTTTGTTGCTATGGTGTATCACGTTGTTTGATTTGTGTATATTGAAGAATCCTTGCATTCCCAGAATACACCTCACTTGATCATGGTGTATGATCCTTTTAATGTGCTGTTGGATTCTGTTTGCTAGTATTTTGTTGAGGATTTTTGCATCTATGTTCATCAGTGATATTGGCCTGTAGTTTTCTTTCTTTGTGACGTCTTTGTCTGGTTTTGGTATCAGGGTGATGGTGGCCTCATAGAATGAGTTTGGGAGTGTTCCTCCCTCTGCTATCTTTTGGAAGAGTTTGAGAAGGATAGGTGTTAGCTCTTCTCTAAATGTTTGATAGAATTCGCCTGTGAAGCCGTCTGGTCCTGGGCTTTTGTTTGTTGGAAGATTTTTAATCACAGTTTCAATTTCAGTGCTTGTGATTGGTCTGTTCATATTTTCTATTTCTTCCTGGTTCAGTCTCGGCAGCTTGTGCATTTCTAAGAATTTGTCCATTTCTTCCAGGTTGTCCATTTTATTGGCATACAGTTGTTTGTAGTAATCTCTCATAATCTTTTGTATTTCTGCAGTGTCAGTTGTTACGTCTCCTTTTTCATTTCTAATTCTATTGATTTGAGTCTTCTCCCTTTTATTCTTGATGAGTCTGGCTAATGGTTTATCAATTTTATTTATCTTCTCAAAGAACCAGCTTTTAGTTTTATTGATCTTTGCTATTGTTTCCTTCATTTCTTTTTCATTTATTTCTGATCTGATCTTTATGATTTCTTTCCTTCTGCTAAATTTGGGGTTTTTTTGTTCTTCTTTCTCTAGTTGCTTTAGGTGCAAAGTTAGGTTGTTTATTCGAGATGTTTCCTGTTTCTTAAGGTGGGATTGTATTGCTATAAACTTCCCTCTTAGAACTGCTTTTGCTGTATCCCATAGGTTTTGGTTCGTCGTGTCTCCATTGTCATTTGTTTCTAAGTATTTTTTTGATTTCCTCTTTGATTTCTTCAGTGATCACTTCGTTATTAAGTAGTGTATTGTTTAGCTTCCATGTGTTTGTATTTTTTACAGATCTTTTCCTGTAATTGATATCTAGTCTCATAGCGTTGTGGTCGGAAAAGACACTTGATATGATTTTAATTTTCTTAAATTTGCCTAGGCTAGATTTGTGACCCAATATATGATCTATCCTGGAGAATGTTCCATGAGCACTTGAGAAAAATGTGTATTCTGTTGTTTTTGGATGGAATGTCCTATAAATATCAATTAAGTCCATCTTGTTTAATGTATCATTTAAAGCTTGTGTTTCCTTATTTATTTTCATTTTGGATGATCTGTCCATTGGTGAAAGTGGGGTGTTAAAGTCCCCTACTATGATTGTGTTACTGTCGATTTCCCCTTTTATGGCTGTTAGTATTTGCCTTATGTATTGCGGTGCTCCTATGTTTTGTGTGTAAATATTTACAATTGTTACATCTTCTTCATGGATCAATTCCTTGATCATTATGTAATGTCCTTCTTTGTCTCTTGTAATAGTTTTTACTTTAAAGTCTATTTTGTCTGATATGAGAATTGCTACTCCAGCTTTCTTCTGATTTCCATTTGCATGGAATATCTTTTTCCATCCCCTCACTTTCAGTCTGTATGTGTCCCTAGGTCTGAAGTGGGTCTCTTGTAGACAGCATATATATGGGTCTTGTTTTTGTATCCATTCAGCCAGTCTGTGTCTTTTGGTGGGAGCATTTAATCCATTTACATTTAAGGTAATTATCGATATGTATGGTCCTATTACCATTTACTGAATTGTTTCGGGTTGTTCTTGTAGGTCTTTTCCTTCTCTTGTGTTTCTTGCCTAGAGAAGTTCCTTTAGCATTTGTTGTAAAGCTGGTTTGGTGGTGCTGAACTCTCTCAGCTTTTGCTTGTCTGTAAAGGTTTTAATTTCTCCATCAAATCTGAATGAGATCCTTGCCGGGTAGAGTAATCTTGGTTGTAGGTTTTTTTCCTTCATCACTTTAAATATGTCCTGCAACTCCCTTCTGGCCTGTAGCATTTCTGCTGAAAGATCAGATGTTAACCTTATGGGGATTCCTTTGTGTGTTATTTGTTGTTTTTCCCTTGCTGCTTTTAATATGTTTTCTTTGTATTTAATTTTTGACAGTTTGATTATTATGTGTCTTGGCGTGTTTATCCTTGGGTTTATCCTGTATGGGACTCTCTGTGCTTCCTGGACTTGATTGACTATTTCCTTTCCTATATTAGGGAAGTTTTCAACTATAATCTCTTCAAATATTTTCTCAGTCCCTTTCTTTTTCTCTTCTTCTTCTGGGACCCCTATAATTCGAATGTTGGTGCATTTAATGTTGTCCCAGAGGTCTCTGAGACTGTCCTCAGTTCTTTTCATTCTTTTTTCTTTATTCTGCTCTGCAGTAGTTATTTCCACTATTTTATCTTCCAGGTCAGTTATCTGTCCTTCTGCCTCAGTTATTCTGCTACTGAGCCCATCTAGAGTATTTTTCATTTCATTTATTGTGTTGCTCATCGTTGCTTGCTTCCTCTTTATTTCTTCTAGGTCCTTGTTAACTGTTTCTTGCAATTTGTCTATTCTATTTCCAAGATTTTGAATCATCTTTACTATCATTATTCTGAATTCTTTTTCAGGTAGACTGCCTATTTCCTCTTCATTTGTTAGGTCTGGTGTGATTTTATCTTGCTCCTTCATCTGCTGTGTGTTTTTCTGTCTTCTCATTTTGCTTATCTTACTGTGTTTGGGGTCTCCTTTTTGCAGGCTGCAGGTTCGTAGTTCCCGTTGGTTTTGGTGGCTTTCCCCAGTGGCTAAGTTTGCTTCAGTGGGTTGAGTAAGTTTCTTCGTTGGGGGGACTAGTGCCTCTGTTCTGGTGGATGAGGGTGGATCTTGTCTTTCTGGTGGCCAGGTCCACGTCTGGTGGTGTGTTTTGGGATGTTGGTAGCCTTATTATGAATTTAGGCAGCCTCTCTGCTAATGGATGG
>NC_041234.1:34077827-34086657 GCF_002837175.3 Physeter macrocephalus | reverse complement strand
ATTCTTTGTCTCTGTTTATTTTTTTTTCTTTTGCCTACCCAGGTACGTGGGGGGTTTCTTGCCTTTTGTGAGGTCTGAGGTCTTCTGCCAGCGTTCGGTGGGTGTTCTATAGGAGAAGTTCCACGTGTAGCTGTATTTCTGATGTATCTGTGAGGAGGAAGGTGATCTCCGCGTCTTACTCTTCCGCCATCTTGCCTGCTTCTCTTGAGCTTATTTTTGTATACGGTGTTAAGGAGTGTTCTAATTTCATTCTTTTACATGTAGCTGTCCAATTTTCCCAGCACCACTTATTGAAGACGCTTTTCTCCACTGTATATTCTTGCCTCCTTTATCAAAGATAAGGTGACCATATGTGTGTGGGTTTTTCTCTGGGCTTTCTGTCCTGTTCCATTGATATATATTTCTATTCTTGTGTCAGTACCATACTGTCTTGATTACTGTAGCTGTGTAGTATAGTCTGAAGTCAGGGAGCCTAATTCCTCCAGCTCCATTTTTCTTTCTCAAAATTGCTTTGGCTATTCTGGGTCATTTGTGTTTCCATGCAAATTGTGAAATTTTTTGTTCTAGTTCTGTGAAAAATGCCATTGTTAGTTTCATAGGGATTGCATTGAATCTGTAGATTGCTTTGGGTAGTAGAGTCATTTTCATAATGTTGATTCTTCCAATCCAAGAACATGGTATACCTCTCCATCTGTTTGTATCATCTTTAATTTATATCATCAGTGTCTTATACTTTTCTGCATACAGGTCTTTTGTCTTCTTAGGTAAGTTTATTCCTCGGTATTTTATTCTTTTGGTTGCAATCGTAAATGGGAGTGTTTCTTGAATTTCTCTTTCAGAATTTTCATCAATAGTGTATAAGAATTCAAGAGATTTCTGTGCATAATTTTGTATCCTGCTACTTTACCAAATTCATTGATTAGCTCTAGTAGTTTTCTGGTAGCATCTTTAGTATTCTCTATATATAGTATCATGTCATCTGCAAACAGTGACAGTTTTACTTCTTCTTTTCCGATTTGTATTCCTTTTATTTCTTTTTCTTCTCAGATTGCTGTTGCTAAAACTTCCAAAACTATGTTGAATAATTATGGTGAGAGTGGGCAACATTGTCTTGTTCCTGTTGGTAGAGGAAACGGTCTTAATTTTTCACCATTGAGAACGATGTTGACTGTGGGTTTTTCATATATGGTCTTTATTATGTTAAGGTAGGTTCTCTCTATGCCTACATTCTGGAGAGTTTTTATCATAAATACGTAGTGAATTTTGTCAAAAGCTTTTTCTGCATCTATTGAGATAATCATATGGTTTTTATCCTTCAGTTTGTTAATATGATGTATCACATTTATTGATTTGTGTACATTGAAGAATCCTTAAATTCCTGGGATAAATCCCACTTGATCATGGTGTATGATCCTTTTAATGTGCTCTTGGATTCTGTTAGTATTTTGTGAGGATTTTTGCATCTATGTTCATCAGTGATATTGACCTGTAGTTTTCTTTTTTTGTGACATCTTTGTCTTATTTTGATATCAGGGTGATGGTGGCCTTGTAGAATGAGTTTGAAAATGTGATGACCCAAAACCAATAGGATGCAGCAAGAGCAGTTGTAAGAGGGAAGATTATAGCAATACAATCCTACCTCAAGAAACAAGAAAAATCTCAAACAACCTATCCTTACACCTAAAGCACTTAGAGAAAGAAGAACAAAGAAACACCAAAGTTAGCAGAAGGAAAGAAATCATAAAGATCAGATCAGAAATAAATGAAAAAGAAATGAAGGAAACAGTAGCAAAGATCAGTAAAACTAAAAGCTGGTTCTTTGAGAAGATAAACAAAATTGATAAACTTATTTTGATATCAGGGTGATGGTGGCCTTGTAGAATGAGTTTGAAAATGTGATGACCCAAAACCAATAGGATGCAGCAAGAGCAGTTGTAAGAGGGAAGATTATAGCAATACAATCCTACCTCAAGAAACAAGAAAAATCTCAAACAACCTATCCTTACACCTAAAGCACTTAGAGAAAGAAGAACAAAGAAACACCAAAGTTAGCAGAAGGAAAGAAATCATAAAGATCAGATCAGAAATAAATGAAAAAGAAATTAAGGAAACAGTAGCAAAGATCAGTAAAACTAAAAGCTGGTTCTTTGAGAAGATAAACAAAATTGATAAACCATTAGCTAGGCTCATCAAGAAAAAAAGGGAGAAGACTCAAATCAACAGAATTAGAAATGAAAAAGGAGAAGTAACGACTGACACTGCAGAAATACAAAGGACCATGAGAGATTACTACAAGCACCTCTATGCCAATACAGTGGACAACCTGGAAGAAATGGACAAATTCTTAGAAAAACACAACCCTCCAAGACTGAACCAGGAAGAAATAGAAAATATAAACAGATGAATAACAAGCACTGAAATTGAAACTGTGATTAAAAATCTTCCAACAAACAAAAGCCCAGGTCCAGATGGCTTCACAGGCAAATTCTATCAAACATTTAGAGAAGAGCTAACACTTCTCCTTCTCAAACTCTTCCAAAATATTGCCATTGTTTCTTAAACAAGATTTCTGCCTCTTTCTCCTTTTCTTCTCCTTCTGGGACTCCAATAATTCATAGATTGTTCCTTTTAATGATATTCCATAATTTGCATAAGCTTTCTTCACTTATTCCTTTTTCTTTTTACTCTTCTGAATGGATGATTTCAGATGATTTGCTTTCCAGTTCTTTCAAATTCTTTCTTCTGTTTGGTCAAGTCTACTCTTGGAGCTCTTTTTCCTTCAGTGAAGTCATTGTATTCCTCAATTCTAGGATTTCTGTTTGTTTGTTTGTTTTCTAATAGTTTCTGTTTGTTTTTGTTGTCGAACTTATTTTGTCCTCCATTGTTTTCCTAATTTCATTTAGATATCTATGTTTGTGTTCTTTTTGTTCACTGAATATCTTAAATAGGATTTTTTCCCCAAATCTATCTATAAATTTTTTAAAACTTTGAGATATAATATAGCTAACAAAAAAGTTGTCATTTAAACCATTTGTAAGTGTTAATAAAATTATTTTAAATTATTTGTCAGGCAGTTGGTAGACCTCCGTTTCTTTAGGTTCAGTCAATAAGTTTTAGTAGTTTCCTCGGTGGTGTCATGTTTCCTTGATTATTCATGATCCTTGTGCCTTGCATTGGTGTATGCACATTTCAGGAAGTAGGCACTTTTTCCAATGTTTACAGACTGGCTTTAGGAGACACAGCCCTTCACCAAGCAGACTGTCTAAAGATTCTGTTCAGGCTTTCTAGTGTTATCCATGGGAAGGTTTGCTGCTGGGGTCCTTGGATGGGAAGTCTAGTGCCTGGGTCAGCAGGTGGGCAAGCATGGTGCTTGTGCACATGGGAACCAGCTTGGTGCTTCAGTCTATGGAGGTGGGCCTGGAGCCTGGGTTCACTGGGGTGGGCCTGGTGCTTTAGACTGTAGTGATGGGCCTGGGATTGGGGTCTGCATGGGCAGACCTGGATCCTTGGTCCACAGGGACAAATCAGACACTGGGACTCCTGGGGTGGCCTGGTTTCTGGGCCCATGGAGGCCAGTCTGATACTGGGATGGGTCAGGAGCCTGGTTTCATGAGAGCTGGCCGGGGGACTGGGATGATGGGGGCCAGCCTTGTGCTAGTGTGAACCTGGAGGCTGGGGCTGTGAGAGTATACCTGTAACCTGGGGCCTCAGGGGCCAACCTGGAGGTTTGTTCTGCTAGGGCCAGTCTGGTGCTTGGGCAGACAAGGAGCCTGGATCTGTGGGAGCCAGTGTCGTAGCTAGGTCCATGGAGGCCATCCTAGCACTGGGGTGGGCTAGTGGCCTGGGTCTGTGGTAGTCTGCCTGGTGTTGGACCCAGCTGGGAACCTAGGTTTACAGGTGCTCATTTAGGGCCTGATTTCACAGGGGTTGATTGGGAGCTTGGGGCCATAAAAGCCAACAGGGTTGCATGAACCAGCTTGTGCTGGGATGTGCCAGGAGCCTGGTGCCATGGGAGTCAGCCAGCATCAGGGTGGGCCAGGAACCTAGGTTTTCAGAAGTCTGCCAGGAGCTAAGACCCTCAGGAGCTGCCCAGGCCACAAGAGCAGGCTGGAGCTGGGGTGGGCTGAAAGCCTGGGTTTGTGGGAGCCTGCCAGGAGCTACCTGGTGCTGTGGGTGCTGCCTGGGGCCAATGAAATCAGCCAGTGCCCAGGAGGGCCAGAGTCTCAGATTCATGGGGGCCCACTGGAAGCCTGGAGTTGAGGAAGCCGTGTGGGACTGTGAGAACTCCATGGGGCAGCTGGCACCAGCAAGTGCTGGGGTGAGCATGGACCTGGGTTTGTAGGAGCCCACCTGGAGCTTAGTGCCATGGAAGCCACCTGGGTCCACTGGAGCCAGCAGGTGTCAGGGTGACTTAGGGACTAAGTTCATGGGAGCTTGCAGGGAGCCACTTAGAGTTGTTGATGTCACCCTGGTGCTGTTTCAGGCTGGCTCTGAGGTCCATGGTGAAGTCAGGTGCTCACTTCACTCTCCTCCCACAACAAGGAAGGTGTCTCTGCCATGGACTGCCCACACTTGGGGGAGGCGTGATGGTGGTAATGTAATCTATCTTTCCTACACTCTTCAATGAATCTTTTATTATTTCTGAGCTTCACCAAGGTGTCATAATTCTTCACTTGAAATCCTTAGCTCTTGTGAAGATATTTTCGTGTGTGGATATTTGTTCAAATTGATGTTTCTGAGTTGGAATGAACACTAGAAATTCCTATGCTGCCATTTTGCTGATGTCACTCCCCTCCACCTATGGTTCTGACTGGAAAACACAGGGAGTGTTAGGGCTTCAACCCTGCTAAGTGCTCGGTGGTCCCTCCCACAGGTGGCAAATTACATCAAGGAGCAATTGACTTGCAATTTCCAGGCCATCGTCATTTCTCTCAAGGAGGAGTTCTACACCAAGACTCCTCATTGGAGTCTACCCCAAGGTAGGGTGGGCCTGGCTCAGGAGCCAGCCCCACTCCCTGCCTGACTGCCCAGGACAGGAAGGGGAGGCTGCAGTGGAGGGGCATGAGAGTGGGGGAGCATAGGGACTCAGGTCCTGAACGACTTATTCCTAGAATGCAAGGATGGTTCAACACATGAAAATCAATCAACGTACCTCACCACATTAACAGAGTGAAGGGAAAAACCATCTGATAATTACAATTGATGCAGTAAAAGCATTTGACAAAATTCAACACCATTTTGTGATAACAACACTCAAGAAACTAAGACTAGAAGAAAACCTCCTGAAAATAACAAAGGTCCTATATGAAAAAGCTACAGCTAACATCATACTCAATGGAGAAAGACTGAAAGTTGTCCTCCTAAGATCAGGAATAAAACAAGAATGCCTGCTTTCACCACTTGTATTCAACGTAAAAGTTGAATATTCAACATGGAAGTTTTTCTAGAGCAAAGACATCTAAACTGCCAAGAAAGAATTAAAATTACCTCTGTTTACAGATGACCAGATGCTATATGTACAAATATGTGTATTTCACACACACACACACACACACACACACACACACACACACAGTTAGAGCTAATAAACACAGTCAGCAAAATTTCAGGATACAGTATCAACATGCAAAAATTAGCTTTATTGCTATACATTTACAATTAACAACCGGAAAGGAAAGGAAATTTTAAAAATGAACCCACTTAAAATAGCATCAAACAAATAAGATCAAAAAAGAGTGGATATATGTATATGTATAACTGATTCACTTTGCTGTACAGCAGAAAGTAACAAACACAACATTGTAAATCAACTATACTCCAATAAAAATTAATTTTAAAAATAAATAAAATAGCATCAAATGGAACAAAATACTTAGGAATAAACTCAACCAAGGAGGCAAACCACTTGTATACTGAAAACAAAAAAATATGGCTGAAAGAAATTAAAGAAAATAAAAATAAATGGGAATATGTTCTTGTCCATGGATTGGAAGACTAAATATTGTTATCATAACAATACTACCCCACAGCAATCTACAGAATCAATGCAATTCCTAACAAAATCTAGTGACATTTTCACGGAAAGATTAAACCCAACCTAAAATTCCCATGGAATCTCAATGGACCCTGAATAGCCAAAACAATATAGAAAAAGAAGAAAAAAGTTGGAGAACTCAAACTTTTAATTTCAAAATTTACTACAAAGCTAAGGTAATTAAAACAGTGTGGTACTGGCATAAAGACAGACATATAGACCAATGAAATAGAATAGAGAGCCCAGAAAAAAAAACTCTTACATATATGGCCAAATTATTTTTGACAAGGGTTCTGAGACCATTCAATGGGGAAAGGACAAAAAATGATGTTGAGTAAACGATATCCACATCAAAACAATGAAGTTGGACCTTTATTTAACTCAAAAGATAACTAAAGATCTAAAAGCAAGTAATAAAACTATAAAACTCTTAGAAGAAAACATAGGGGGAATACTTTGACATTAGATTGACAATAATTTCTTGGACACAACACCAAAAACACAGGCAACAAAAGGAAAAATAAATTTGGGCATTGTTAAAATAAAAAACCTTTCTGCATCAAAAGACACCATCAATAGAATGAAAAGGCAACTTGCAGAAATGGAAAAATACCTGTAAATTATATATATTATAAGGGATTCATGTACAGAATTTATAAAGAACTCCTATGACTCAATAATAAAAAACTTAATTCAAAATTTGACAAAAGATTTGAAAATAAATTTTTCCAAAAAAGGTATACAAATGGCCAATAAGCATATGAAACATATTCAACATCACTTATCATCAGGGAAATGCAAATTTTAAAAAACCCAATGAATTATCACCTCACACCCATTTAAGTTGATCACTATTAAAAAACAGAAAATAACGAGTGTTGATGGGGATGTGGAGAAATTGGAATCCTGTGCACTGTTGGTAGGAATGTAGATAGGTGCAGCCACTATGAAAAATAGTATGGGGCTTCCCTGGTGGCGCAGTGGTTGAGAATCCGCCTGCCAATGCAGGGGACACGGGTTCGTGGCCTGGTCCGGGAGGATCCCGTGTGCCACGGGGCGGTTGGGCCCGTGAGCCATGGCCACTGAGCCTGCGCATCCGGAGCCTGTGCGTCCGGAGCCTGTGCTCCACAATGGGAGAGGCCCACGTACCACAAAAAAAAAAAAAGAAAAATAGTATGAAGGGTTTTCAAAAGATTGAAAATAAAATTACCATATTATCCAGCAATTCCACTTCTGAGTAAATGCCCAAAAGAATTGAAAGCAGGTCCTGAAAAAGATATTTGTATGACAGTGTTCAAGCAGCATTATTCACAATAACCAAAAAGTAAACAACCCAAATATCCATTGGCAGTTGAAGGGATAAATAAAAAGTGGTATATATATATATATATATATATATATATATATACACAACGTAATTTTGTGATAGTTAATTTTATGCATCAACTTGACTGACCATGGGGTGCCCAGATTAAATATTATTTCTGGGCATGTCTGTAAAGGTGTTTCCAGATAATATTAGCATTTGAATTGGTGGACTTAGTAGATTCCACTCCACAATGTGGATGGGCATAATCCAATGCATTGAGGACCTGAATAGAACAAAAGGTGGACAAAGGAGGAATTTGCATTTTTTTAAATTTATTTTTTTATACAACAGGTTCTTATTAGTCATCAGTTTTATACACATCAGTGTATACATGTCAATCACAATCTCCCAATTCATCACACCACCATCCCCACCACCCGCCGCTTTCCCCCTTTGGTGACCATACGTTTGTTCTCTACATCTGTGTCTCAATTTCTGTCCTGCAAACCGGTTCATCTGTACCATGTTTCTGGGTTCCACATATATGCGTTAATATACGATATTTGCTTTTCTCTTTCTGACTTACTTCACTCTGTATGACAGTCTATAGATCCATCCACGTCTCAACAAATGACCCAATTTCGTTCTTTTTATGGCTGAGTAATATTCCATTGAATATATGTACCACACCTTCTTTATGCATTCGTCTGTTGATGGGCATTTAGGTTGCCTCCATGACCTGGCTATTGTAAATAGTGCTGCAATGAACATTGGGGTGCATGTGTCTTTTTCAGTTATGGTTTTCTATGGGTATATGCCCAGTAGTGGGATTGCTGGATGATATGGTAATTCTTTTTTTAGTTTTTTAAGGAACCTCCATACTGTTCTGCATAGGGGCTGTATCAATTTACATTCCCACCAACAGTGCAAGAGGGTTCCCTTTTCTCCACACCCTCTCCAGCATTTGTTGCTTGTAGATTTTCTTATGATGCCCATTCTAACTGAGGTGAGGTGATACCTCATTGTAGTTTTGATTTGCATTTCTCTAATAATTAGTGATGTTGAGCAGTTTTGCTTGTGCTTCTTGGCCATCTGTATGTCTTCTTTGGAGAAATGTCTATTTAGGTCTTCTGCCCAATTTTGGATTGGGCTGTTTGTTTCTTTAATCTTGAGCTGCATGAGCTGTTTATATATTTTGGAGATTAATCCTATGTCCGTTGTTCGTTTGCAAATATTTTTCCCATTTGAGCGTTGTCTTTTCGTCTTGTTTATGGTTTCCTTTGCTGTGCAAAATCTTCTAACTTTCATTAGGTCCCATTTGTTTATTTTTGTTTTTCTTTCTATTACTCTAGGAGGTGGATCAAAAAAGATCTTGCTGTGATTTATGTCAAAGAGTGTTCTTCCTATGTTTTCCTCTAAGAGTTTTATAGTGTCCGGTCTTACATTTAGGTCTCGAATCCATTTTGAATTTATTTTTGTGTATGGTG
>NC_041234.1:34076889-34077445 GCF_002837175.3 Physeter macrocephalus | reverse complement strand
AGGTCTTTTGTCTCCATAGGTAGGTTTATTCCTAGGTATTTTATTCTTTTTGTTGCAGTGGTAAATGGGAGTGTTTCCTTAATTTCTCTTTCAGATTTTTCATCATTTGTGTATAGGAATGAAAGAGATTTCTGTGCATTAATTTTGTATCCTGCAACTTTACCAAATTCATTGATTCGCTCTAGTAGTTTTCTGGTGGCATCTGTCAGATTCTCTATGTATAGTATCATGTCATCTGCAAACAGTGAAAGTCTTACTTCTTCTTTTCCAGTTTGTATTCCTTTTATTTCTTTTTCCTCTCTGATTGCTATGGCTAGGACTTCTAAAACTATGTTGAATAAAAGTGGTGAGAGTGGACATCCTTGCCTTGTTCCTGATCTTAGAGGAAATGCTTTCAGTTTTTCACCATTGAGAATGATGTTTGCTGTGGGTTTGTCGTATACAACCTTTATTATGTTGAGGCAGCTTCCCTCTATGCTCATTTCTGGAGAGTTTTTATCATAAACAGGTGTTGAATTTTGTCAAAAGCTTTTTCTGCATCTATTGAGATTATCAT
>NC_041234.1:34074165-34076408 GCF_002837175.3 Physeter macrocephalus | reverse complement strand
AATGAGTTTGGGAGTGTTCCTTCCTCTGCAATTATTTGGAAGAGTTTGAGAAGGATGGGTGTTAGCTCTTCTCTAAATTTTTGATAGAATTCACCTGTGAAGCCATCTGGTCCTGGACTTTTGTTTGTTGGAAGATTTTTAATCACAGTTTCAATTTCATTACTTGTGATTTGTCTGTTCATATTTTCTATTTCTTACTGGTTCAGTCTTGGGAGGTTATACCTTTCTAAGATTTTGTCCGTTTCTTCCAGGTTGTCCATTTTATTGGCATAGAGTTGCTTGTAGTATTCTCTTAAGATGCTTTGTATTTCTGCAGCGTCTCTTTTGACTTCTGATTTTTCATTTCTAATTTTATTGATTTGAGGCCTCTCCCTCTTCTTCTTGATGAGTCTGGCTAATGGTTTATCAATTTTGTTTGTCTTCTCAATGAACCAGTTTTTAGTTTTATTGATCTTTGCTATTGTTTTCTTTGTTTCTATTTCATTTATTTCTGCTCTGATCTTTATCATTACTTTCCTTCTGCTTAATTTGGGTTTTGCTTGTTCTTCTTTCTCTAGTTCCTTTAGGTGTAACATTAGATTTTTTTAGTTGAGATTTTTCTTGTTTCTTGAAGTAGGCTTGTATAGCTATAAACTTCCCTCTTAGAACTGCTTTTACTGCATCCCATAGGTTATGGAAAGTCGTGTTTTCGTTCTCATTTGTCTCTAGGTATTTTTTGATTTCCTCTTTGATTTCTTCAGTGATTGCCTGGTTATTTAGTAACGTATCATTTAGCTTCCATGTGTTTGTGTTTTTTACGTTTTTTTCACTGTAATTGATTTCTAATCTCATAACGTTGTGGTCAGAAAAGATACTTGATATGATTTCAATTTTCTTAAATTTACTAAGGCTTGATTTGTGACCCAAGATGTGATCTATCCTGGAGAATGTTCCATGCACACTTAAGAAGAAAGTGTAATCTGCTGTTTTTGGGTGGAAGATCCTTCAAATATCAGTTAAATCTATCTGGTCAATTGTGCCATTTAAAGCTTTTGTTTCCTTATTAATTTTCTGTTTAGATGATCTGTACATTGGTGTAAGTGAGGTGTTAAAGTCCCCCACTATTACTGTGTCACTGTTGATTTCCTCTTTTAGAGCTGTTAGCAGTTGCCTCATGTACTGAAGTGCTCCTATATTGGCTGCATATATATTTATAATTTTATATCTTCTTGTTGGATTGATCCCTTGATCATTATGCAGTGTCCTTCCTTGTCTCTTGTAACATTCTTTATTTTAAAGTCTATTTTATCTGATATGATTATTGCTACTTCAGCTTTCTTTTGATTTCCATTTACATGGAATATCTTTTTCCATCCCCTCACTTTCAGTCTGTATGTGTCCCTAGGTCTGAAGTAGGTCTCTTGTGGACAACATATATATGGGTCTTGGTTTTGTATCCATTCAGCAAGCCTGTGTCTTTTGGTTGGAGCATTTAATCCATTCATTTTTAAGGTAATTATCGATATGTTTGTTCCTATCACCATTTTCTTAATCATTCTGGGTTTGTTTTTGTAGGTCCTTTCTTCTAAGTGTTTCCCACTTAGAGAAGTTCCTTTAGCATTTGCTGTAGAGCTGGTTTGGTGGTACTGAATTCTCTTGGCTTTTGCTTGTCTGTAAAGGTTTTGTTTTCTCCATCGAATCTTAATGAGATCCTTGTCGGGTAGAGTAATCTTGGTTGTAGGTTCTTCCCTTTCCTCCCTTTATGTATATCATATCACTTCCTTCTGGCTTGTAGGGTTTCTGCTGAGAAATCAGCTGTTAACCTTATGGGAGTTCCCTTGTATGTTATTTGTCATTTTTCCCTTGCTGTTTTCAATAATTATTCTGTCTTTAATTTTTGTCAGTTTGATTACTATGTGTCTCAGCATGTTTCTCCTTGGGTTTATCCTGTATGGGACTCTCTGTGCTTCCTGGACTTGGGTGGCTATTTCCTTTCCCATGTTAGGGAAGTTTTCGACTATTATCTCTTCAAATATTTTCTCTGGTCCTTTCTCTCTTCCCCTTCTGGGACCCCTATAATGCGAATGTTGTTGCATTTAATGTTGTCCCAGGTGTGTCTTAGGCTGTCTTCATTTCTTTTCATTCTTTTTTCTTTATTCTGTTCTGTAGCAGTGAATTCCACCATTCCATCTTCCAGGTCACTTATCCGTTCTTCTGCCTCAGTTATTCTGCTATTGATTCCTTCTAGTGTATTTTTCATTTCA
>NC_041234.1:34071402-34073947 GCF_002837175.3 Physeter macrocephalus | reverse complement strand
GTTGTATTTCTGGGGTTTTATCTTGTTCCTTCATCTGGTACATAGCCCTCTGCCTTTTCATCTTGCCTATATTTCTGTGAATGTGGTTTTTGTTCCACAGGCTGCAGGATTGTAGTTCTTCATGCTTTTGCTGTCTGCCCTCCAGTGGATGAGTCTATCTCGAATTTGCCTCTTTTTTTTTCTGCCTGACTGCTTGAGCTCAAATATCTCATCTCATCTTCTGCTCCCAGATACCATTGGTTCCCATGGTCCTCAAGCCTTCAGACTTTTACACCACCAGCTTTCCTGGGTCTCAAGCTTGTGGACAGCAGCTCATGGGACTTCTCAGCCTCCATAACCGTGTGAGCCAATTCTTCACAATTTCTCTCTCTGTCTTCTCATATGTACATCTATATGTCTATACATCATATAGATATATATCTCCTACTTTTTTCTCTGGAGAACCTTAATTCAAATATTCAACTTTTTAAAAAGAATGAAATTCTGACAGATGCTACAGGTGAACCTTGAAGACATCATAAGTGAAATAAGCCAGACATGAAAGGACAAATACTGTATGATTCCACTTATATGGGGTACCTAAAGTAGTCAAATTCATAGAGACAGAAAATATAACCATTTTTGCCAGGGGATGTGGGTGGGAGATGGGAGAATGGGGAGTTATTGTTTAATGGGTACAGAATTTCAGTTTGGTAAGATGAAAAATTTCTGGAGATGGATAGTGGTGATGGTTGCACAACAATGCAAATATACATAGTGACACTGAACTATGCATCTAAAATGATTAAAATGGTAAAATTTTGTCATGTATATTTTACAATAAAAAATTAATATTGTGAACCAATTAAAAAATGAACAGAGAGTGAAAACAGCCTGAAGGGGTTAGTGCACCACAGCTAGCCGGGAGGGAGTCCGGGAGAAACCTGGAGCTGCCGAAGAGGCAAGAGACCTTTTTATCCCTCTTTGCTTCCTGGTGCGTGAGGAGAGGGGTTTAAGCGCGCCGCTTAAAGGAGCTCCAGAGAGGGGCGCGGAGCTGCCGAAGAGACAGGAGACTTTTTCTTGCCTCTTTGTTTCCTGGAGCACGAGGAGAGGGGTTTAAGCGTGCCGCTTAAAGGAGCTCCAGAAACGGGCGCGGAGCTGCCAAAGAGACAGGAGACTTTTTCTTGCCTCTTTGCTTCCTGGGGCGCAAGGAGAGGGGATTAAGCACACCGCGTAAAGGAGCTCCAGAAACGGGCACGAGCCGCGATGGTCGGCGCGGACACCAGAGACGGGTTTGGGACACTATGGTTGCTGCTGCCACCACCAAGAGGCCTGTGTGCGAGCACAGGTCACTCTCCACACCTCCCCTCCCGGGAGCCTGTGCATCCCACCACTGCCAGGGTCACGGGATCCAGGGACAGCCTCCCCTGGAGAATGCGTGGCACGCCTCAGGCTGGTGCAGCGTCACGGTGGCCTCGGCCGCCGCAGGCTCGCCCCTCATCTGTGCCCCTCCTTCCCCCAGGCCTTTGCAAAAGCCCCCGAATCAGCTGCTCCTTTAACCCCATCCTGTCTGAGTGAAGAGGAGACGCCCTCGGACGACCTATGCTCAGAGGCGGGGCCAAGTCAAAAGCTGAACCCCAGGAGCTGTGCGAACAAAGAGAAGGGGTGGAGGTCTCTCCCAGCAGCCTCAGAAGCAGCGGATTAAAGCTCCACAATCAACTTGAAGTTCTCTGCATCTGTGGAAAACCTGAAGAGACAGCGAAATATCCCATGTTGAGGAGGTGGACATTGGGAGCAAGATATTATTTTCCCCTTTTTTTCTTTTTGTGAGTGTGTATATGTGTGGTGCTGTGTGAGATTTTGTCTGCAAAGCTTTGCTTTCACCATTTGTCCTAGGGTTCTGACCAAGCTGGGTTTTTTTGTTTTGTTTTTTTTTTAATAAAATTTTTCTTCTTAATAATTATTTTTTATTTTAATAACTATATTTTATCCTACTTTATTTTGTCTTCTTCCTTTCTTTCTTCCTTTATTCCTTCTTTCCTCCCTTCCTTCCTCCCTTCTTTCCTCTCTTCCTTCCTCCCTTCCTTCCTCCTTTTCTTCCTCTCTTCCTTCCTCCCTTTCTTCCTTTCTTCCTTCCTTCCTTTCTTGCTTTATTCCTTCCTTCGTTTCTTCCTTCCTTTCTTCCTCCCTTCCTTCCTTTCTTCCTTCCTCCCTTCCTTTCTTCCTTCCTTCCTTCCTTTCTTTCTTTCCTTTCTTTTTTTTCTCCCTTTTATTTTGAGCCGTGAGGATTAAAGGCTCTTGGCGCACCAGCCATGCATCAGGACTGTGTCTCTGAAGAGGGAGAACCAAACTCAGGACACTGGTCCACAAGAGACCACCCAGCTCCACACAATATCAAACAGTGAAAATCTCCCAGAGATCTCCATCTCAACACCAAGACCCAGCTTCACTCAAGGACCAACAATGTACAGTGCTGGACACCCTATGCCCAACAACTAGCAAGACAGGAACACAGCCTCATCCATTAGCAGAGAGGCTGCCTAAAATCATAATAAGGCTACCAACA
>NC_041234.1:34070166-34071231 GCF_002837175.3 Physeter macrocephalus | reverse complement strand
TAGTCCCTCCAACCAGGAAACCTACTCAACCCACTGAACCAACCTTAGCCACCGGAGACAGTCACCAAAAACAACAGGAACTATGAACCTGCAGCCTGCAAAAAGAGACCCCAAACACAGTAAGATAAGCAAAATGAGAAGACTGAAAAACACACAGCAGAAGAAGGAGCAAGATAAAAACCCACCAGACCTAACAAATGAAGAGGAAATAGGCAGTCTTCCTGAAAAAGAATTCAGAATAATGATAGTAAAGATGATCCAAAATCTTGGAAATAGAATAGACAAATTGCAAGAAACATTTAACAAGGACCTCGAAGAAATAAAGAGGAAGCAAGCAACGATAAGCAACACAATAAATGAAATGAAAAATACTCTAGATGGGCTCAGTAGCAGAATAACTGAGGCAGAAGGACGGATAAGTGACCTGGAAGGTAAAATAGTGGAAATAACTACTGCAGAGCAGAATAAAGAAAAAAGAATGAAAAGAACTGAGGACAGTCTCAGAGACCTCTGGGACAACATTAAACGCACCAACATTCGAATTATAGGGGTCCCCGAAGAAGAAGAGAAAAAGAAAGGGACTGAGAAAATATTTGAAGAGATTATAGTTGAAAACTTCCCTAATATAGGAAAGGAAATAGTCAATCAAGTCCAGGAAGCACAGAGAGTCCAATAGAGGATAAATCCAAGGAGAAACAAGCCAAGAAACATAATAATCAAACTGTCAAAAATTAAATACAAACAAAACATATTAAGCAGGGGAAAACAACAAATAACACACAAGGGAATCCCCAAAAGGTTAACACCTGATCTTTCAACAGAAACTCTACAAGCCAGAAGGGAGTGGCTGGACATATTTAAAGTGATGAAAAGGAAGAACCTACAACCAAGATTACTCTACTCAGCAAGGTTCTCATTCAGATTTGATGGAGAAATCAAAAGCTTTACAGACAAGCAAAAGCTAAGAAAATTCAGCATCACCAAACCAGTTTTACAACAAATGCTAAAGAAACTTCTCTAAGTGGGAAACACAAGAGAAGAAAAGGACCAACAAAAACAAACCCA
>NC_041234.1:34056197-34067789 GCF_002837175.3 Physeter macrocephalus | reverse complement strand
TCAGCTCTGTGCTTTGTGACCACCTAGATGGGTGGGATAGGGAGGGTGGGAAGGAGGGAGATGCAAGAGGGAAGAGATATGGGAACATATGTATATGTATAACTGATTCACTTTGTTGTAAAGCAGAAACTAACACACTATTGTAAATCAGTTATACTCCAATAAAGATGTTAAAAACAACATATTTAAGAGTCTCCAATAATTCTAATTATTAACGTTAATGTAGAAAGAAATCTAGGCATTTATTAAAAAAATGAACAAATTTCTCTCATCTTAGTTCTGGAAATTTAATTCGGTGGTTGTGGATAATAATCTGGATAACTAATCCCTACCTCACAAGGTAGAAAGCATTACATGAGATGCCTTAGGATAAGACCTTGGCACATAGGAACACAAGTGCTACAAAAGATTTAAATCCTGAGGATCAGAGAGGTCAGATGACTTGTCTGGGATTCCAGTGGTTCGCTGGCAGAGCCTAGACTTCCACTGGGATCTCCTCTGTGCTTGCCCAGTGCTTTCCCTTGTGCCACACCACCTCCTATCATCACAAGGCAACACGTGCTCATTGCAGGCTGTGCCTAGAGAAGAGCAGACATAATGGTGTGTTTCCAAGAGCCAGCTGGATCTGAGTAGAATCCCTAGGGCTAGTTGGAGGACACTAGATTGACTCCCTTATGTTCTGGGCCCAGTAGCCTTAGTCTCGGGACACAAACATGAGTTAAATCTTTCTCCTGTCTTTGAGGAACTCACTATCTAGTTGGGGAGGCAATTCATAAAGCAGTGTGATCAATGCTCTGACAGCAGCATGCATAAAGGAGAGGCATCTAGCTTAGGTAGAGGTTCAGGGAAGACGTCCTCTAGTCTAGGAAGTGACACCTGAGCTGACTCTTGGGGGACTGTCAGGAATTAGCCAGTTGAGGAGCAAGTGGAAGGAATTTCCAGGTAGTGGGAACAGAATGCACAAAGACCTGAAGGCAAGAAACATCCTAGCAATTCAGAAATACTGAAGCATAAGGTTTCCTTGGCTGGGGGGAAAGTAGAAGGAAATGAAGCTGGAGAGGTAGTCAGGAACCAGATTTGAAGAGGGTTGTAAGAACCTGGCTACAGAGTTCAGATATATCTCATGGGACTGTGTGGTTCCCAAACTGGCTGTGCACCAGAAACACATGGGGCATCCTGGGCCCCAACCTCTGAAAATTCAGTTTCAGTAACTATGGCATGGGGCCTCAGAATCTTGAATGCTTATAAGGTCAACACATGACTCTAGGGTACAGCCAGTTTTGGGAAGGGTAGCCTGAAGGCAGTGGGGAACCCATGGAATGAGTGGCTTTAAGCAGGGGAAAATCTGTGTCCAATGTGAATTTAACAAACATTTATCTGGCCAGGATTAGGTTAGGTATCTGCTCATGCTGTATGCTGCCATGCCTGTAGTTTCCCTGCTGTTCAATTCTCACACTGTTTTATATTTGCTTGTTTTGTTTCACTGAATAAGCTGTAAGCACCACTAGGGTGGGCCTGGGGTTATCTTGCTACTGGTATATCCCCAGCAATAAGCACAGTACCTGGCATAAAACAGACACCCAATAAATAGTTTTTGAAAGAATGAATGCATTTTTGAGGAAGATGATGGAGACAGGGAGATTATTTAGTAAACTACTGAAAAGACAGGGAGAAGTATTAAGGAAGAAGTGATGTCAGCAAGATGGCAAACTAGGAGGTCCCCAACACTCATCTCCCTCACCAATAAAAAAACCAATGAATAAACAACTGCATACTGACAAAAATAGCTCTGGGAGAGCTCCAGAATATAATAACAGAGCTGCAGAAACCCTGTGTAGTGCAGAAACTGAGGAAAGCTGCCTAGGAAAGCTGCATAGAAAAGTTTAGGAAGCACTTGGCTTATGTTACCCATCTCCCAGCCCAGCACAATTTGGTGCCAAGAAGGGTCCCCTCAGTGTGAGTACCCGAGTGGGGAAAAGGAAAGCATGAGGACCCCAGCAGCCCTCATCACCACTGCTGACACCTGTGGCTTTTATCACCAAGGACCCCCACAGTCTTCATCAGTATGGAACCCAGCTGACACAGCTGTCTGGGGTCCATGCCACTCTACTCCTCATCCCATGGAGTAAGGGAGCTCCCCATCCCCCCAGAAGTAGTCATCAAAGACCCACCACATTGGAGACCTATGTCCAAGCCCAGACCAGAGCCTCTACAGCAGGGGTCCCCAACCCATGAGCCATGGACTGGTACTGGTCCGTGGCCTGTGAGGATCCAGGCTGCACAGCAGGAAGTGAGTGGAGGGCAAGTGAGCGAAGCTTCATCTGTATTTACAGCTGCTCCCCATCACTAGCATTAACGCCCGAGCTCCGCCTCCTGTCAGATCAGTGGTGGCATTAGATTCTCATAGGAGCATAAACCCTAATGTGAACTACGAATGCAAGGGATCTAGGTTGCGTGCTCCTTATGAGAATCTAATGCCTGATGATCTGAGGTGGAAGTGAGGTGGTGATGCTAGCACTGGGGAGCAGTTGCAAATACAGATTATCATTAGCAGAGAGGTTTGACTGCACAGAGACCATAATAAATCAATTGTTTGAAGACATATCAAAACCCTATCAGTGAGTGGCAAGTGAAAACAAGCTCAGGGCTCCCACTGATTCTGCATTATGGTGAATTGTATAATTATTTCATTATATATTACAATGTAATAATAATAGAAATAGGCTCACTGGTTAAGAATTCACCTGCCAAGGCAGGGGACATGGGTTCGAGCCCTGGTCTGGGAAAATCCCACATGCTGCGGAGCAACTAAGTCTGTGCACCGCAACTACTGAGCCTGCACTCTAGAGCCTGCATGCCACAACTACTGAACCCCTGTGCCACAACTACTGAAGCCTGCATGCCTAGAGCCTGTGCTTCACAACAAGAGAAGCCACCACAAGGAGAAGCTCGCACAGCAATGAAGACCCATTGCAGCCAATAAATAAATAAATAATTTAAAAACATTTATAAATAATAGAAATAAAGTGCACAATAAATGTAACGTGCTTGAATCATCCCAAAACCATCCCCCACCCCCGGTCTGTGGAAAAATTTTCTTCCATGAAACTGGTCCCTAGTGCCAAAAAGGTTGGGGACCACTGTTCTACGGCATCAGTTCTCCTCAGGACTAGGGCTGGCACTTCCCCCCTGAAACCACCTGCATGCCCCAAACCCCAGCTCCATGGCTATTTGGTAAGTGCCTGTGCCTCAGACACTGGTGCCATCACCACAGTGAGTGCACCTAAGCCTCAATCCAAAGCATTGTAGTCATCTGCATGCCTTCAAGCTCTGGATCCAGCTTCATGGAAGCTCCATGTGTAGACCTCAGACACCAGCCATGACCACCACCATAAGCATGCACATGTCCTGGGTTCCAGCACCATTGCTGTCACTTGTGCACCCATGTACCAAACCTGATGCCAAGAAGGATATCCTCTGACATGACTTCATCTTGTAAGGGAAAAGAAGAACAAAAAGACCATAGGAGCCTTTGCCACTGAGGATCCTAACAGGTCTTATTGCCACAATGGCCACCTACAGTCTTGGCTACAGAGGACCCCATAGTCTTCATTGATGCTGACTTCCACTGAGGCAGCTCCATGGAGACCATTGTTGCTGCATCCTCCCCATACCCGGAACCACCACTATGCCCACTAGGAGCTGAAACTGCCACACTCCTCCAAGCCAGCACCTTCACACCCACTAGTAGGTCTTTCCCCACTGAAGTGAGTCTGAGTCACTTCTGGACTTTACAGACTGCTCCCTCAACTGTGCAGATATCAGTGCAAGGCTGAAAGAAACACAAAAGAATCGAGAAAACATGACACCATCAAAGGAATACAAGAACTTTCCAGGAACTGATTCCAAAGAAATAGAGATCTAGAAATTGACAAAGAATTCAAAATAATTGTTTTAAGGACTCTTAAGCAAGCTACAAGAGAACACAGATAGACTACAAGAGAATACAAGAGAGACAACTCAGTGAAATCAGGAAAACTTATTTGGTTGAAAATTTCTCAATTCTTGGGAGGGAAATGGATATTCAGATTCACGAAGTTCAAAGATCCCCAAACATAATCAACTAAAAGAAGACTGCACCAAGAGATGGTGTAATCAAATTGTCAAAAGTCAAGGAAAAAAGGAATTTTGAAAGCAGCACAAGAAAGCAACTTATCACATATAAGCCTCACCCTGAAAAGACTGTCAGCAGATCTCTGAGCAGAAACTTTGCAGGCCAAGAGAGAGTGGGATGATATATTCAAAGTACTGAAAGAAAAAAAAAAGCCAGCCAAAAATACTATACCTGGCCTCCCATCCAAGTACTAACCAGACACAGACGTACAGAACAAACGTACGGACACCAAGGGGGGAAGGGAGGGTGGGATGAATTGGGAGATTGGGATTGACATACACACACTACTATGTATAAAATAGATGACTAATGAGACCTACTGTATAGCACAGGGAACTCTACTCAGTGCTCTATGGGGACCTAAATGGGAAGGAAATCCAAAAATGAGGGGATATATGTATACATATAGCTGATTCAATTTGCTCTACAGCAGAAACTAACACAACATTGTAAAACAACTATACTCCAATTAAAAAAATACTATACCTGGCAAAATTTTCCTTAAAAAGGAAGTAGAACTTACAACAGCCAGGACATGGCAGCAACAGATGTCCATCGACAGATGAATGGATAAAGAAGATGTGGTACATATATACAACAGAATATTACTCAGACATAAAAAGGAACGAAATTGAGGTATTTGTAATGAGATGGATGGACCTAGAGTCTGTCATACAGAGTGAAGTAAGTCAGAAAGAGAAAAACAAATACCATATGCTAACTCACATACATGGAATCTAAAAAAATACAGTACTGATGAACCTAATTGCAGGGCAGGAATAAAGACACAGACGTAGAGAACGAACTTGAGGGCACAGCAGGGGAAGGGGAAGCTGGGACGAAGTGAGAGAGTAGCGTTGACATATATACACTACCAAATGTAAAAATGCATGGCTAGTGGGAAGCTGCTGCATAGCACAGGGAGATCAGTTTTATGCTTTGTGATGACCTAGAGGGGTGGGATAGCTGATTCACTTTGTTGTACAGCAGAAACTAACACAACATTGTAAAGCAATTATACTCCAATAAAGATATAAAAAAAAGAATGGGAAAAAAAGGAAGTAGAAATAAAGTCTTTCCCATACAAACAAAAACTGAGTGAGTTCATCACCATTGGGCCTGCCTCACAAGAAACACTTAAGGGAGTTCTTCAAAATGAAACAAAAATGTGCTAAACAAGAAGATAAAAGCATAAATCTCACTGGTTAAGGTAAATATATAGACATATACAGATTAATGTAACACTGTAAAGGTCGTGCCTAAATTACTATTTTTAACTTTCTATTTTATATTGGAGTATAGTTGATAAACAATGTTGTGATATTTTCAGGTGTACAGCAAAGTGATTCAGTTATACATATACATATATCTATACTTTTTCAAATTCTTTTCCCATTTAGGTTGTTGCATAATATTAAGCAGAGTTCCCTGTGCTATACAGTAGGTCCTTGTTTATCCACTTTAAATATAGCAGTGTGTCAATTCCAAACTCCCTAACTATCACTCACCCTCCCACCCTTCCCCCCGGTAACCATAAGTTTGTTCTCTAAGTCTGTGAGTCTGTTTCTGTTTTGTAAATAAGTTCATTTGTATAATTTTTTTACATTCTGCATAAAAGCTATATCCTACAATATTTCTCTTTCTCTGTCTGACTTCACTCAATATGACAATCTCTAGATCCATCCATGTTGCTGCAAATGGCATTATTTAATTCTCTTTAATGGCTGAGTAATATTCCATTGTATATATGTACTACATCTTCTTTATCCATTCCTCTGTCAATGGACATTTAGGTTGCTTCCATGTCTTGGCTATTGTAAACAGTGTTGCAATGAATATTGGGGTGCATATATCCTTTCAGACCATGTTTTTCTCTGGATATGTGCCAGGAGTGGGATAGCAGGATCATATGGTAGCTCTACTTTTAGGTTTTTAAGGAACCTCCATACTCTTCTCCACAGTGACTGTACCAAATTACATTCCCACCAACAGCGTAGGAGGGTTCCCTTCTTTCCACAAATTCTCCGGCAATTATTGTTTGTGGATTTTTTTATAATGGCCATTCTGACTGGTGTGAGGTGATATCTCATTGTAGATTTGATTTGCATTTCTCTAATAATTAGTGATGTTGAACATCAATTCATGTGCCTCTTGGCCATCTGTATGTCTTCTTTGGAGAAAGGTCTATTTAGGTCTTCTCCTTATTTTTTGATTGGGTTTTTAAAAATGACATTAAGCTGCATGAGCTGTCTGTAAATTCTGGAGACTAATCCCTTGTTGGTCACATCATTTGCAAATATTTTCTCCCATTCTGTTCGTTGTCTTTTCATTTTGTTTATGGTTTCCTTTGCTGTGCAAAAGCTTTTGAGTTCAATTAGGTGCCATTTGGTTATTTTTCTTTTTATTTCCATTTCTCTGGCAGATGGATTGAAAAAGATATTGCTGTGATTTATGTCATAGAGTGTTCTGCCTATGTTTTCCTGTAAGAGTTTTATAGTGTCTGGACTCACATTTAGGTATTTAATCCATGTTGAGTTTATTTTTGTGTATGGTGTTAAAGAATGTTTTAATTTCATTTTTTTTACATATAGCTGTCCAGTTTTCCCAGCATCATTTGTTGAAGAGACTGTCTTTCCTCCATTGTATAGTCTTGCCTCCCTTGTCGTAGATTAATTGACCATAGATACATGGGTTTATTTCTGGGCTTTCTATCCTGTTCCATTGATCTATATTTCTATTTTTGTGCCAGGACCATACTGTTTTGATGACTAGAGCTTTGTAGTAGAGTCTGAAGGCACGGAGCCTGATTCCTCCAGCTCCGCTTTTCTTTCTCAAGATTGCTTTGGCTCTTCAGGGTCTTTTGTGTCTCCATACAAATTTTAGGATTTTTTTGTTCTATTTCTGTGAAAAATGCCCTTGGTAATTTAACAAGGATTGCATTGAATCTGTAGATTACCTTGGATAGTATAGTCATTTTCACAATGTTGATTCTTCCAATCCAAGAACATGGTATATCTCTCCGTCTGTTTGTATCACCTTTAATTTCTTCCATCTGTGTCTTATAGTTTTCAGAGTACAGGTCTTTTGTCTCCTTAGGTAGGTTTATTCCTAGGTATTTTATTCTTTCTGATGTGATGGTAAATGGGATTGTTGAATTTCTCTTTCTGAACTTTTGTTGTTAGTGTGTAGAAATGCAACATATGTCTGTGTATTAGTTTTGTAACCTGCAACTTTGCCAAATTCATAGATGAGCTCTAGTAGTTTTCTGGTAGCATCTTTAAGCTTTTCTATGTATAGTATCATGTCATTTGCAAACAGTGACGTTTTTACATCTTCTTTTCCAATTTGGATTCCTTTTATTTCTTTTTCATCTCTGATTGCCGGATTTTTTTGTTCTATTTCTGTGAAAAATGCCCTTGGTAATTTAACAAGGATTGCATTGAATCTGTAGATTACCTTGGATAGTATAGTCATTTTCACAATGTTGATTCTTCCAATCCAAGAACATGGTATATCTCTCCGTCTGTTTGTATCACCTTTAATTTCTTCCATCTGTGTCTTATAGTTTTCAGAGTACAGGTCTTTTGTCTCCTTAGGTAGGTTTATTCCTAGGTATTTTATTCTTTCTGATGTGATGGTAAATGGGATTGTTGAATTTCTCTTTCTGAACTTTTGTTGTTAGTGTGTAGAAATGCAACATATGTCTGTGTATTAGTTTTGTAACCTGCAACTTTGCCAAATTCATAGATGAGCTCTAGTAGTTTTCTGGTAGCATCTTTAAGCTTTTCTATGTATAGTATCATGTCATTTGCAAACAGTGACGTTTTTACATCTTCTTTTCCAATTTGGATTCCTTTTATTTCTTTTTCATCTCTGATTGCCATGGCTAGGACTACCAAAACTATGTTGAATAAAAGTGGCAAGAGTGGACATTCTTCTCTTGTTCCTGATCTTAGAGGAAATACTTTCAGCTATTCACCATTGAGTATGATGCTAGCTGTAGGTTTGTCATATATGGCCTTTACTATATTGAGGTATGTTCACCCTATCCCCACTTTCTGGAGCTTTTTTTATCATAAATGGGCATTGAACTTTGTCAAAAGCTTTTTCTGCATCTATGGAGATGATCATATGATAATCTTTTATTTTTCAATTTGTTGTGGTGGTGCATCACACTGATTGTTTTGCAGATATTGAAAAATCCTTGCTTCCCTGGGATAAGTCCTACTTGATTATGGTGTATGATTCTTTTAATGTATTGTTGAATTCAGATTGCTGGTATTTTGTTAAAGGATTTTGCATCTATGTTCATCAGTGATATAGGCCTGTAATTTTCCTTTGGTCTGGTTTTGGTATCAGGGCGATGGTGGCCTCATGGAATGAGTTTCGGAGTGTTCCTTCCTCTGCAATTTTTGGGAACAGTTTCAGGACAGCTGTTAGCTCTTCTCTAAATGTTTGATAGAATTCACCTGTGAAGCCATCTTGTCCTGGACTTTTGTTTGTTGGGAGGTGTGTAATAACACTTTTAATTTCAGTACTTGTGATATGTCTGTTCATATTTTCTATTTCTTCCTGATTCAGTCTTGGGAGATTTTACCTTTCTAAGAATTTGTCCATTTCTTCCAGGCTGTCCATTTTATTGGTATACAGTTGCTTGTAGTAGTCTCTTATTATCCTTTGTATTTCTGTGGTGTTAGTTTTAACTCCTCCTTTTTCCTTTCTGATTTTATTGATTTGAGTCCTCTCCCTTTTTTTTCTTGATGAGTCTGGTTAGAGATTTATCAAATTTGTTTATCTTTTCAAAGAACCAGCTTTTAGTTTCATTGATCTTTGCCATTGTTTTCTTTGTCTCTGTTTCATTTATTTCTGCTCTGACCTTTATGATTTCTTTCCTTCTACTAACTATAGGTTTTGTTTGTTTTTCTTTCTCTAGTTGTTTTAAGTGTAAGGTTAGGTTGTTTATTTGAGATTTTTCTTGTTTCCTGAGGTAAGATTGTATTGCTATAAACTTCCCTCTTAGAACTGCTTTTGCTGAATCCCATAGGTTTTGGATCATTGTGCTTTCATTTTCATTTGTCTCTAGGTATTGTTTTATTTCCTCTTTGATTTCTTTAGTGATACACTGGTTGTTTCATAGCATATTGTTTAGCCTCCACGTGTTTGTGTTTTTTACAGTTTTTTTTCTTGTAGTTGATTTCCAATGTCATAGTATTGTGGTAAGAAAAGACGCTTGTTATGATTTCAGTTTTCTTAAATATATCGAGGCTCGCTTTGTGACCCAGCATGTGGTCAATACTGGAGAATTTTCCATGTGCACTTTATAAGAAAGTGCATTCTGCTGCTTTGGGATGGAATGTTCTATAAATATCAATTAAGTCCATCTGATCTAATGTGTCATTTAAGGCCTGTGTTTCCTTATTAATTTTCTGCCTGGATGATCTGTCCACTGATGAAAGTGGAGTGTTAAACTCCCCCACTATTACTGTGTTACTGTCAATTTCTCCCTTTATGGCCGTTAGTATTTGCCTTATATATTGAGGTGCTACTATGTTGGGTGCATATATGTTTACAATTGTTATATATTCTTTCTGGATTGATCCCTTGATCATTATGTAGTGTCTTTCTTTTTCTCTTATAACAGTCTTTATTTTAAAGTCTATTTTTTTCTGATATTAATATTGCTATTCCAGCTTTCTTTAGATTTCCATTTGCATGGAATATCTTTTTCCATCCTCTCACTTTCAGCCTATGTGTCCCTAGTTCTGAAGTGGGTCTCTTGTACACAGCATATATATGGGTCTTGTTTTTGTGTCCATTAGCCAGTCTATGTCTTTTGGTTGGAGCATTTAATCCATTTGCAGTTAAGGTAATTATCAATATGTATGTTCCTATTGCCATTATCCTAATTTTTTTTTTTTTGTGGTACACGGGCCTCTCACTGTTGTGGCCTCTCCCATTGCGGAGCACAGGCTCTGGACGCGCAGGCTCAGTGGCCATGGCTCACTGGCCCAGCCGCTCCACGGCATGTGGGATCTTCCCGGACCGGGACATGAACCCGTGTCCCCTGCATTGGCAGGCGGATTCTCAACCACTGCGCCACCAGGGAAGCCCATCCTAATTGTTTTGTGTTTGTTTTTGCAGGGCTTTTTTCTTCCCTTCCTCTTTTTTCTCTTCTGCTGTGGTTTGATGACCATCTTTAGTGTTGTGTTTGTGTTGCTTTTCCTTTTCTGCGTGTGCATATTTTTTTAAATTTTTGGCTGCATTCTTTCTTCATTGCTGTGTGAGGACATTCTCTAGTTGCAACGAGTGGGGGCTACTTTTCATTGTGGTGTGTGGGCTTGTCATTTTGGTGTCTTCTCTTGTTGCAGAGCATGGGCTGTAGGTGAGTGGGCTTCAATAACTGCAGCTTGCAGGCTCAGAAGTTGCAGTATGTGGGCTCAGCAGTTGCGGCGTGTGAGCTCTACGGTGTGTGGGTTTCAGTGGTTGTGGCTCGTGGGCTCAGTAGTTGTGGCTCATGGTCTCAGGAGTTCAGGCTAGGTAGATATGGCACATGGGATTAGTTGCTCCATGGCACGTGGGATCATCCCTGACCAGGGATAAAACCCATGTCCCCTGTATTGGCAGGTGGATTCTTAATGACTGTGCCACCAGAGAGTCCTTGTGTGTGTATCTATCGTAGCTTTTGGGTTTGCTGTTCCCATGAGGTTTTTTGTTTTTGCATTTTTTAACATCTTTATTGGAGTATAATTGCTTTATAATGGTGTGTTATTTTCTGCTTTATAACAAAGTGAATCAGCTATACATATACATATAACTCCATATCTCCTCCCTCTTGCATCTCCCTCCCTCCCACCCTATCCCACACCTCTAGGTGGTCACAAAGCACCGAGCTGATCTCCCTGTGCTATGCCGCTGCTTCCCACTAGCTATCTATTTTGTATTGGAAGTGTATATATGTCCATGCCACTCTCTCACTTCGTCCCAGCTTACACTTCCCCTGCCCCGTGTCCTCAAGTCCATTCTCTACATCTGTGCCTTTATTCCTGTCTAACCACTAGATTCTTCAGAACCTTTTTTCTGTTTTTGGATTCCATATATATGTGTTAGCATAAGGTATTTGTTTTTCTCTTTCTGACTTACTTCACTCTGTATGACAGACTCTAGTTCCATCCACCTCACTACAAATAACTGAATTTCGTTTCTTTTTATGGCTGAGTAATATTCCATTGTATATGTGTGCCACATCTTCATCCATTCATCTGTTGATGGACACTTAGGTTGCTTCCATGACCTGGCCATTGTAAATAGAGCTGCAATGAACATTGTGGTACATGCCTCTTTTTTTTTTTAACATCTTTATTGGAGTATAACTGTTTTACAATAGTGTGTTAGTTTCTCCTTTACAACAAAGTGAATCA
>NC_041234.1:34052598-34055976 GCF_002837175.3 Physeter macrocephalus | reverse complement strand
CTTTTTATGGCTGAGTAATATTCCATTGTATATATGTGCCACATCTTCTTTATCCATTCATCTGTTGATGGACACTTAGGTTGCTTCCATGTCCTGGCTATTGTAAATAGAGCTGCAATGAACATTTTGGTACATGACTCTTTTTGAATTATGGTTTTCTCAGGGTATATGCCCAGTAGTGGGATTGCTGGGTCATATGGTAGTTCTATTGGTAGTTTTTTAAGGAACCTCCATACTGTTCTCCACAGTGGCTGTATCAATTTACATTCCCACCAACAGTGCAAGAGGGTTCCCTTTTCACAACACCCTCTCCAGCATTTATTGTTTGTAGATTTTTAATGATGGCCATTCTAACTGGTGTGAGTTGATACCTAATTGTAGTTTTGATTTGCATTTCTCTAATGATTAATGATGTTGAGCATCCTTTCATGTGTTTGTTGGCAATCTGTATATCTTCTTTGGAAGAATGTCTACTTCGGTCTTCTGCCCATTTTTGGATTTGGTTGTACGTTTTTTTGATATTGAGCTGCATGAACTGCTTGTAAATTTTGGAGATTAATCCTTTGTCAGTTTCTTCATTTGCAAATATTTTCTCCCATTCTGAGGGTTGTCATTTCATCTTGTTTATGGTTTCCTTTGCTGTGCAAAAGCTTTTAAGTTTCATTAGGTCCCATTTGTTTAATTTTTTTTAATTTCCATTCCTCTAGGAAGTGGGTCAAAAAGGATCTTGTTGTGCTTTATGTCATAGAGTGTTCTGCCTATGTTTTCCTCTAAGAGTTTATAGTGTCTGGCCTTACATTTAGGTCGTTAATCCATTTTGAGTATAGTTTTGTGTATGATGTTAGGGAGTGTTCTAATTTCATTCTTTTATCTACTTCGGTCTTCTGCCCATTTTTGGATTTGGTTGTACGTTTTTTTGATATTGAGCTGCATGAACTGCTTGTAAATTTTGGAGATTAATCCTTTGTCAGTTTCTTCATTTGCAAATATTTTCTCCCATTCTGAGGGTTGTCATTTCATCTTGTTTATGGTTTCCTTTGCTGTGCAAAAGCTTTTAAGTTTCATTAGGTCCCATTTGTTTAATTTTTTTTAATTTCCATTCCTCTAGGAAGTGGGTCAAAAAGGATCTTGTTGTGCTTTATGTCATAGAGTGTTCTGCCTATGTTTTCCTCTAAGAGTTTATAGTGTCTGGCCTTACATTTAGGTCGTTAATCCATTTTGAGTATAGTTTTGTGTATGATGTTAGGGAGTGTTCTAATTTCATTCTTTTACATGTAGATGTCCAGTTTGGCCAGCACCACTTATTGAAGCGGTTTTTTCTCCATTGTATATTCTTGCCACCATTATCAAAGTTAAGGTGACCATATGTGCATTGGTTTATCTCTGAGCTTTCTATCCTGTTCCATTGTTCTATATTTCTGCCAATACAATACTGTCTTTATTACTGTAGCTTTGTAGTATTGTCTGATGTCAGGGGGCCTGATTCCTCCAGCTCCATTTTTCTTTCTCAAGATTGCCTTGGTTATTCGGAGTCTTTTGTGTTTCCACACAAATTGTGAAATTTTTTATTCTAGTTCTGTGAAAAATGCATTGGTAGTTTCTTAGGGATTTCATTGAATCTGTAGATTGCTTTTGGTATTATAGTCATTTCCACACTGTTGATTCTTCCAGTCCAAGAACATGGTATATCTCTCCATCTGTTTGTATCATCTTTAATTTCTCTCATCAGTGTCTTATAAATTTCTGCATACAGGTCTTTTTTCTCCTTAGGTAAGTTTATTCCTAGGTATTTTATTCTTTATGTTACAGTGGTAAATGGGAGTGTTTCCTTAATTTCTCTTTCAGATATTTCATCATTAGTGTATAGGTATGCAAGAGATTTCTGTGAATTAATTTTGTATCCTGCTACTTTACCAGATTCATTGGATAGCTCTAGTAGTTTTCTGGTAGCATCTTTGGGAATCTCTATGTATAGTATCATGTCATCTGCAAACAGTGACAGCTGTACTTCTTCTTTTCCAATTTGGATTACTTTTATCTCATTTTTCTTCTCTGATTGCTGTGGCTAAAACTTCCAAACTGTGTTGAATAATACTGGTGAGAGTGGGCAACCTTGTCTTGTTGCTGATCTTAGAGTAAATGGTTTCAGTTTTTCACTCTTGAGAAGAATGTTCTTGTGGGTTTGTCATATATGGCCTTTATTATGTTGTGGTAAGTTCCCTCTATGCCTACTATCTGTTGGGTGTTTATCGTAAATGTGTGTTGAATTTTGTCGAAAGCTTTTCCTGCATCTATTTAGATGATCATATGGTTTTTCTCCTTCAGTTTGTTAATATGGTGTATCACATTGATTGATTTGCATATATTGAAGAATACTTGCATTCCTGGGGTAAACCTCACTTGATCATGGTGTATGACCCTTTTAATGTGCTGTTGGCTTCTGTTTGCTAGCATTTTGTTGAGGATTTTTGCACTATGTTCATCAGTGATATTGGCCTGTAGTTTACTTTCTTTGTGACATCTTTGTCTAGTTTTGGTATCAGGGTGATGGTGGCCTCATTGAATGCATTTGGGAGTGTTCCTCCCTCTGCTGTATTTTGGAAAAGTTTGAGAAGGATGGGTGTTAGCTCTTCTCTAAATGTTTGATAGAATTCGCCTGTGAAGCCATCTGGTCCTGGGCTTTTGTTTGTTGGATGATTTTTAATAACAGTCTCAATTTCAGTGCTTGTGATTGGTCTGTTCATATTTTCTATTTCTTCCTGGTTCAGTCTCGGAAGGTTGTGCTTTTCTAAGAATTTGTCCATTACTTCCAGGTTATCCATTTTATTGACATATAATTGCTTGTAGTAATCTCTCATGATCCTTTTTATTTCTGCAGTGTCAGTTGTCATTGAATGCATTTGGGAGTGTTCCTCCCTCTGCTGTATTTTGGAAAAGTTTGAGAAGGATGGGTGTTAGCTCTTCTCTAAATGTTTGATAGAATTCGCCTGTGAAGCCATCTGGTCCTGGGCTTTTGTTTGTTGGATGATTTTTAATAACAGTCTCAATTTCAGTGCTTGTGATTGGTCTGTTCATATTTTCTATTTCTTCCTGGTTCAGTCTCGGAAGGTTGTGCTTTTCTAAGAATTTGTCCATTACTTCCAGGTTATCCATTTTATTGACATATAATTGCTTGTAGTAATCTCTCATGATCCTTTTTATTTCTGCAGTGTCAGTTGTTACTTCTCTTTTTTCATTTCTATTTCTATTGATTTGAGTCTTCTCCCTTTTTTTCTTCATGAGTCTGGCTAATGGTTTATCAATTTTGTTTATCTTGTCAAAGAACCAGCTTTTAATTTTATTGATCTTTGCTATTGTTTTCTTCATTTATTTTTCATT
>NC_041234.1:34016908-34052570 GCF_002837175.3 Physeter macrocephalus | reverse complement strand
AGTTATTGTTGCTGTAATTGATATCTAATCTCATAGCATTGTGGTCGGAAAAGATACTTGATATGATTTCAATAATCTTAAATTTACCAAGGATTGATTTGTGACCCAAGGTATGATCTATCCTGGAGAATTTTCCATGAGCACTTTTACAATTATTATTATATCTTCTACAATTTTTATATCTTTTTGGATTGATCCCTTGATCATTATGTAGTGTCCATCTTTGTCTCTTTTAATAGTCTTTATTTTAAAGTCTATTTTGTCTGGTATGAGAATTGGTACTCCAGCTTTCTTTTGATTTCCATTTCCATGGAATATCTTTTTCTATCCCCTCACTTTCAGTCAGCATGTGTCCCTAGGTCTGACGTGGGTCTCTTGTAGATAGCATATATATGGGTCATTTTTGTAGCCATTCCACCAGTGTCTGTCTTTTGGTTGGTGCATTTAATCCATTTACATTTAAGGTAGTTATTTATATGTATGTTCCTATTACTATTTTCTTAATTGTTTTGGGTTTGTTATTGTAGGTCTTTTCCTTCTCTTGTGTTTCCTGCCTAGAGAAGTTCCTTTAGCATTTGTTGTAAAGCTGGTTTGGTGGTGCTGAATTCTCTTATCTTTTGCTTGTCTGTCAAGGTTTTAATTTCTCTGTTGAATTTGAATGATATCCTTGCTGGGTAGAGTAATCTTGGTTGTAGGTTTTTCCCTTTCATCACTTTAAATATGTCTTGCCACTCCCTTCTGGCTTGCAGCATTTCTGCTGAAAGATCAGCTGTTATCCTTATGGCGAGTTCCTTGTATGTTATTTGTTGTTTTCCCCTTGCTGCTTTTAATATTTTTTCTTTGTTTTTAATTTTTGATAGTTTGATTAATATGTGTCTTGGCGTGTTTCTCCTGAGATTTATCCTGTATGGGACTCTCTGCACTTGTTGCACTTCACTGATTATTTCCCTTCCCATATTAGGGAAGTTTTCAACTATAATCTCTTCAAATGTTTTCTCAGTCCCTTTCTTTTTCTCTTCTTCTTCTGGGGCCCCTATAATTCGAATGTTGGTGCATTTAATGTTGTCCCAGAGGTCTCTGAGACTGTCCTCAATTCTTTTCATTTTTTTTCTTTATTACGCTCTGCAGTAGTTATTTCCACTATTTTATCTTCCAGGTCACTTATCCGTTCTTCTGCCTCAATTATTCGGCTATTAATTCCTTGTAGAGAATTTTTAATTTCATTTATTGTGTTGTTCATCATTGTTTGTTTGCTCTTTAATTCTTCTAGGTCCTTGTTAACCATTTCTTTTATTTTCTCTATTCTATTTCCACGATTTTGGGTCATCTTTACTATCATTAGTCTGAATTCTTTTTCAGGTAGACTGCCTCTTTCCTCTTCATTTGTTTGGTCTGATGGGTTTTTACCTTGCTCCTTCATCTTCTCTGTGTCTCTTTGTCTTCTCATTTTGCTTAACTTACTATGTTTGGGGTCTCCTTTTCACAGCCTGCAGGTTTGTAGTCCCATTGTTTTCCATGTCTGCTCCCAGTGGGTAAGGTTTGTTCAGTGGGTTGTGTAGGCTTCCCAGTGGAGGGCACTGGTGCCTTTGTTCTGGTGGATGAGGCTGGATCATGTCTTTCTGGTGGGCCAGACTGGGTCCGGTGGTGTGTTTTGGGGTGCCTGTGACCTTAGTATGATTTTAGGCAGCCTCTCTGCTAATGGGTGGGATTGTGTTACTGTGTTGCTAGTTGTTTGGCATTGGGTATCCAGCACTGTAGCTTGCTTGTCATTGAGTGGAACTGGGTCTTAGCATTGAGATGGAGATCTCTGGGAGAGCTTTCACTCTTTGATGTTACATGGAGCCATGAGGTCTCAGGTGGACCAATCTCCCGAACTCGGCTCTCCCTCCTCAGAGGCACAGTCCTGACTCCTGGCCAGCATAAAAGAAAAGGAAGAAAAAAAGAAAGAAAGAAAATAAAATAAATTTATTAAAATAAAAAATTAACAAGTAAAAAGAAAAGTAAAAAAATAAAAAAAGAAAGAAGAGAGCAACCAAACCAAGAAACAAATTCATCAATGATAACAAGCACTACAAATAATACAAAACAAAAACAAAAAATACAGACAGACCTCTAGGACAAATGGTTAAAGCAAAGCTTTAAGGACAAAAATCACACAAAGAAGCATACACATACACACTCACAAAAAGAGAAAAAGGAAAAAATATATATATATATATATATATATATATATATATATATAAAAGGAAAAGAGCAACCAAATCAGTAAACAAACCTACCAATGATAATAAACTGCAAATACAAAACTAAGGTAAACATAAAACCAGAAACAAATTAGATGCAAAAAGCAAACCACAAGTCTACAGTTGCTCCCAAAGTCCACTGCCTCAATTTTGAGATGATTCATTGTCTATTCAGGTATTCCACAGATGCAGGTACATCAAGTTAATTGTGGAGATTTTATCTGCTGCTCCTGAGGCTGCTGGGAGAAATTTCCCTTTCTCTTCTTTGTTTGCACAGCTCCTGGGATTCAGCTTTGGATTTGTCCCTGCCTCTGCATTTAGGTCGCCTGAGGGCATTTGTTTCCTGCCCAGACAGGAGGGGGTTAAAGGAGCAGCTGACTATGGGGCTCTGTGTCACGCAGGCCAGGGGGAGGGAGGGTTACGGAGTATGGGGTGAGCCTGCAGCAGCAGAGGCCAGCATGTCAGGGATTGTGTTACTGTGTTGCTAGTTGTTTGCCATTGGGTATCCAGCACTGTAGCTTGCTTGTCATTGAGTGGAACTGGGTCTTAGCATTGAGATGGAGATCTCTGGGAGAGCTTTCACTCTTTGATGTTACATGGAGCCATGAGGTCTCAGGTGGACCAATCTCCCGAACTCGGCTCTCCCTCCTCAGAGGCACAGTCCTGACTCCTGGCCAGCATAAAAGAAAAGGAAGAAAAAAAGAAAGAAAGAAAATAAAATAAATTTATTAAAATAAAAAATTAACAAGTAAAAAGAAAAGTAAAAAAATAAAAAAAGAAAGAAGAGAGCAACCAAACCAAGAAACAAATTCATCAATGATAACAAGCACTACAAATAATACAAAACAAAAACAAAAAATACAGACAGACCTCTAGGACAAATGGTTAAAGCAAAGCTTTAAGGACAAAAATCACACAAAGAAGCATACACATACACACTCACAAAAAGAGAAAAAGGAAAATATATATATATATATATATATATATAAGGAAAAGAGCAACCAAATCAGTAAACAAACCTACCAATGATAATAAACTGCAAATACAAAACTAAGGTAAACATAAAACCAGAAACAAATTAGATGCAAAAAGCAAACCACAAGTCTACAGTTGCTCCCAAAGTCCACTGCCTCAATTTTGAGATGATTCATTGTCTATTCAGGTATTCCACAGATGCAGGTACATCAAGTTAATTGTGGAGATTTTATCTGCTGCTCCTGAGGCTGCTGGGAGAAATTTCCCTTTCTCTTCTTTGTTTGCACAGCTCCTGGGATTCAGCTTTGGATTTGTCCCTGCCTCTGCATTTAGGTCGCCTGAGGGCATTTGTTTCCTGCCCAGACAGGAGGGGGTTAAAGGAGCAGCTGACTATGGGGCTCTGTGTCACGCAGGCCAGGGGGAGGGAGGGTTACGGAGTATGGGGTGAGCCTGCAGCAGCAGAGGCCAGCATGTCATTGCAATAGCCTGAGGCACACCATGTGTTCTCCTAGGGAACTTGTCCCTGGATCATGGGACCCTGGCAGTGTCGGGCTGCACAGTCTCTGGGGAGGGGAGGTGTGGATAGTGACCTGTGCTTGCACACAGGCTTCTTGGTGACTGCAGCAGCCGCCTTAGCGTCTCATGCCTGTCTCTGGTGTCCACACTGATAGCCACGGCTTGCGCCCATCTCTTGAGCTCATTTAAGTGGTGCTCTATGTCCCCTCTCCTCGTGCACCCCAAAACAGTGGTCTCTTACCTCTTAGGCACTTCCAGACTTTTTCCTCGACACCGCCCCAGCTAGCTGTGGCACACTAGCCCC
Source organism: Physeter macrocephalus (assembly GCF_002837175.3). Taxonomy (NCBI): domain Eukaryota; kingdom Metazoa; phylum Chordata; class Mammalia; order Artiodactyla; family Physeteridae; genus Physeter; species Physeter macrocephalus. The sequence continues at coordinate 34,048,532 of NC_041234.1, read as the reverse complement.
CTTCAGGCTGTGTTCACGCAGCCAACCTGAGCCTTCTCCCTGGCATATGACCTCTGAAGCTGCAGCTTCAGCTCCCAGCCCCCACCCATGCAAGCAGGTGAGCTGACAACCTTTCAAGCCATTGAGTGCTGGTCAGCACCAATTCTCTGTTCAGGGATCTCTCTGCTTTGCCCTCTGCACTACTGTTGCTGCGCTCTCCTCCATGGCTCTGAAGTTTCCCCCACCCTCCCACCCCCTGTCTCCACCAGTGAAGGGGCTTCCTATTGTGTGGAAACTTTTCCTCCTTCACAGTTCCCTCTCAGAGGTGCAGGTCCCATCCATAATCTTTTGTCTCTGTTTTTTCTTTTTTTCTTTTGCCCTACCCAGGTACGTGGGGAGTTTCTTGCCTTTTGGGAAGTCTGAGGCTTTCTGTCAGCATTCATTAGGTATTCTGTATGAGTTGTTCCACATGTAGATGTATTTCTGATGTATTTGTGGGGAGGAAGGTGATCTCCACATCTTACTCCTCTGCCATCTTGAAGGTCTCCCTTCTCATGAGGTTTTGATGTAGCAGTCTATATATGTACAAGGTTGTTTTAAGTTGCTGATCTCTTTCCCACCTAGAGGAGTTCCTTTAGCATTTATTGCAAAACTGGTCTGGTGGTGGTGACTTCTCTTAGCATTTGCTTGTCTGTAAAGATTTTGATTTCTCCACCAAATCTGAATGAGAGCCTTGGCTGCTGGGTACAGTATTCTTGGTTGTAGGTTCTTCCCTTTCATCACTTTAAATATATTGTGTCACTCCCTTCTGGCCTGCAGAGTCTGCTGAGAAATCATCCATTAACCTTATGGGAGTTCCGTTGAATGTTATTTGTCATTTTTCCCTTGTTGCTTTAATATTTTTTCTTTGTCCTTTTCTGTGTCTCGGTGTGTTCCTCCTTGGGTTTATCCTGCTTGGGACTCTCTCCACTTCCTGGAGTTGGGTGACTGTTTCCTTTCCCATGTTATGGAAGTTTTCAGCAATTATCTCTTCAAATATTTTCTCATCTCCTTTCCCTCTCTCTTCTTCTGGGACCCCTATAATGCAAATGTTGGTGCATTTAATGTTGCCCCAGAGGCCTCTGAGACTGTCTTCATTTCTTTTCATTCTTTTTTCTTTATTCTGTTCCATGGAAGTAATTTCCACCATTCTGTCTTCCAGGTCACTTAGTTGTTCTTCTGCCTCATTTATTCTGCTATTAATTCCTTCTAGTGTATTTTTCATTTGTTATAGTATTGTTCATTTCTGTTTTTTTGTTCTTTAGTTCTTCTAGGTCTCTGTTAAACATTTCTTGCATCTTCTTGATCCTTGCCTCCATTCTCTTTCTGAGATCCCGGATCGTCTTCACTATCATTATTCTGAATTCCTTTTCTGGCAGGTTGCCTATCTCTACTTCCCTTAGTTGTTTTTCTTGGGTTTTATCTTGTTCCTTCACCTGGGACATATTCCTCTGCCATTTCATTTTGTCTAATTTTCTGTGATTGTGGATTCTGGTCCATAGGCTGCAGGATTGTAGTTATTCTTGCTTCTGTTGTCTGCCCTCTGGTGGATGAGGCTGTCTAAGAGGCTCATGCAAGTTTCCTGATGAGAGGGACTGGTGGTTGTTGGAGCTGGGTCTTGTCCCTCTGGTGGGCAGGGGCATGCTCAGTAAAACTTTAATCTGCTCATCTGCCTGTGGGCGGGGGCTGTGTTCCTGCCCTGTTGATTGTTTGGCCTGAGGCGACCCAGTACTGGAGCCTACGGGCTGTTGGGTGTGGCTAATGGTGGCCTCTGGGAGGGCTCATGCCAATGAGTACTTCCCAGAACTGCTGCTACCAGTGTCTTTGTCCCTGCAGTGAGCCACAGCCACCCCCCACTTCCACAGGAGACCATCCAATACTAGCAGTTATGTCTGGCCCAGTCTCTTATGGGGTCACTGCTTTTTTCCCCTGGGTCCTGGTGCACATGAGACTTTGTGGGCACCCTCCAAGAGAGGAGTTTCTGTTTCCCCCCATCCCATGGATTTCCAGCAATCAAATGCCTCTGGCTTCAAACACCAGATTCTCTGGGGACCCTTCCTCTGACTCCCAGGCCAGGAAGCCTGATGCGGGGCTCAGAACTTTCACTCCTGTGGGATAGGTTCGTGATTTATTTGTTTTCCAGTTTGGGGTTGCCCACCTGGTATGTATGGGATTTGATTTTATCATGATTGCACCCCTCTTACCATCTTGTTGTGGCTTCTTCTTTGTCTTTGGGTGTAGGGTATCTTTTTTTTGGTAGGTTCCAGCGTGTTTTTGTTTGTTTGTTTGTTTGTTTTTTCAATGCATGTTCATCAGTTAGTTGTGATTTTGGTGTTTTCATAAGAAGCGGGTGGGCTCATGTCCTTCGACTCTGCCATCTTGAGCTAATCTCCCCCATAAATTACTTTTAACCCTAATATAAATTTACTAGATAAAAATTTGTTAATGGGTACATAGTATAAAAAGAAGCAAACTCTCACTACAAGAACACAAAGGGTGTGGGTGGAAGTAAAAGTCTATGTAGTGTTTTTGTGTGTGATTAGAGTTAAGTTGTTATCAACTTAAAATAGAATGTTACAACTACAACATATTTTATGCAAGCCTCAAGCTCACCACAAAGAAAAAAAATGTACGTATGTAAAGAGAAAAGACTCAAGACAAATCAGTACAAAAAATCATCAAATTACAAAGGAAGACAGCAAGAGAGGAAGAGAGGGACAAAACAACTGCAAGACAGACAGAAAACAACAAAATGGCAATAGTAAGTCCTCACCTATCAATAATTAAATATAAATGGATTAAACTCACCAACCAAAAGACATAAAGTGGTTGAACAGATATTTTAAAATTATCCAGCAATATGCGGTTGATAAGAGACTTACTTAAAATTTAAAGACGCACATAGGCTAAAAGTCAAGAGTTGAAGAAAGATATTTCATGCAAACGGTAACCAAAAGAAAACAAGAGTGGCTGTATTTACATCAGACAAAATAGACTTCAAGTCTAAGGCTATCTCTAGAGAAAAGGGTCATTATATAATGATAAAAGGGTCAATTCAATAGAAACATAGAACAATTATAAACATATATTCACACAACATCAGAGCACTTAAATATATAAAGAAAATATTGACAGATCTGAAGGCAAAATTGACAGCAATAAAATAATTGTAGGGGATTTCTTCCTCAGAAAGGTTGTGTGGGAGATAGACTTCCTGAGTCCTTGCATGTCTGAAAATATCTTTGTTTCATCCTTACATTTGGTTATACAGTTTGAGGCTCAATGTCAATTTCCCACAGAACTTTAAAGGCATTGCTCCATTTTCTTCTAGCATTCCAGTATTGATAATAGGTTTGATAGGCGGTCTGAATCTTATTGCTTTACAGGTAAGTTTCCCCATCTCTTTCTCTCCTCTCCTTCTGGGACCCCAATGGCATGAATTTCAAATGTTTTCTTATAGTCTCACATGTCTCTGAGCCACACACCCTCATTCTATTCTTTTTTTTTTTTTTGCCAGTCTGTTTTCTCTCTCTTGTCTAGATTGGGTAATTTCCATTGTTCAGTCTTCAAGTTCAGTGATTCTTTCCCATGTCCTCTCCATTTTCCTGCTAGCCCATCCATTGAGGTTTTTGTTTCGGTTGTGTTTTCAGTTCTAAAATTTCCATTTGGTTCTTCTTTATATCTCCTATTTCCTTGCTGAAAGTTTCTATTTTTTTCATTTATTTTAAGCATGGTTTCTAACTATCTATTGAGGCATTTTATGACAGCTCCTTAAAAACTTTTGCCAGATAACTTCAACATCTCTGTCATTTCAGTGTTGGAGACTATCAAGTGTCTTTTCTCATTCAAGTTGAGATTTTCTTGGTTCTTGGTATGATGAGTAATTTTCTACTGAAAACTGGGCATTTGGGGTATTGTGTTATGTGACTCTGGATCTTATTTAAATATTCTGTTTTAGCTTGCCTCCTCAGACACCGGTTTCCCAGTGGAAGAGGGAACATTGATTTCCTCATTACTGCTGGATGGGTGTGGAAGTCCAAGATCCCCACTCAGTTTAGGATGGGAGTTCTGGCTTCTGACTCAACTTTCTCTGGCACCTCCCCAGTGGGAAGGGGGAGGGATTACTCCCTAGAGCCAGCAAGTGTGGAAGTCTAGTCTCCCCATGTGGCCTTTTCTGGTAGGGCCAAAGATTTTTCTGTGGTGTTTGGCTGGATTAGAATGGCTATTAACTAATTGCCACCTTCTCCAGCACCAAGTCCTTGATATGTGGGGGCAAAAGCAAACCCAGGAAGCTCACCACAGTGCTGCTCTTCTGTTGCTGAGTTCCCTAGCTGATTTGCCTTTTTCTCTCCCCATTTCAGAGTCTTCTTATGTTTGTTTTATAAAGCAATGGAGACTGAGTCCTAGGATTTAGTCATAGTTGGTGGAAGGAATAGGGGAAAGTACTTCTATGCTATTCCTCCCCATTTAAAAATAGTTGTTTATAAAAACTTTATTCTTGGTGTTCTAAAATTATGTAGGGAATTCCCTGGCAGTCCAGTGGTTAGGACTTTGTGTTTCTATGGCAGAGGGCACGGGTTTGATCCCTGGTTAGGGAACTAAGATCCTGCATGTGCATGGCTAAAATAAATAAATAAATAAATAAATAAATAAAATTATGTAAAATTTTTACATAATTATGATCATTTGTTAGGTCTCTTCACTTTGAAGTCCTTTAACTCTGGGAATGTCTCTTATATATTTCTTTGATACATTCCTCTCCAATTTTTTGGTTCTCCTTCTGGAACTCCTTCAAGTTGAATGTTAGACCTTTGGAATTGATCTTTTATAGTTTTTGTACTTCCTTTCCTATTTTCCACCCCTCCTATTTCTCCCTCCCTCACTTTCTCCTTGCCTCCAACCTCCCTCCTTTCATAATTCTCCTTTCATAACTCTCTCCATCTCTTCTTTTTATTTTTATTTTTTTTTCTTCTTTTTATTTTTGTTTATTTTTCTGGAAGAAATTTTAACTTTATCTTCCAACTATTCTATTGCATTTCCTTTCATTTTGCCAACCATTTTATAATTTCCAAGTATTTCATTAATGTTCTCTTTTCCTTTCTTAGAGCATCCTCTTCATGTTTTGTGTATGCACTATCACCTTGAATCTTTCTGAGATAATAATTAGAGGCATTTTTATATTTCCTTCTCTTCTTTGAAATACCTATTTCATTTGAGATTGTTTTTCCCCTATTACTTATTTTGGTCTCTTTTTTTCATGTTGCAATCTTTTCTCAAATGCCTAGTGATCCATGGTTGTTGACTAATATTTAAGGATGCAGAAATAAAAATTTGACTGGAAGCTCTGTGTATGGGGAAAGTGCTAGGCAACTGGTGACTTCCCATTAAGATGATTGGAGGAGAACTGACTGCTATGCTGCAGAGTCCCTGAATTCCAGAATGCATAAATATTTTCTCTGATGTTGTTTAATTTCCTTAAAGCAGAACCCTAATGGGTAGACACCTGGCTGCTGCGAATTGTGCCCAAGGGTGTAAGTTGATGGTTTTATATACAGCCTTTCAATTAAACTGTTTTCAGCCATACCTCTCCCTTCCACTTTTCATCATACCTGGCACTGTCAAGACCCAAGACATTGCAGGCTTCTGCAGAAAAAAATCAGCTTCTCCTTCATGACAATACTTCCATGCATACTCCAGACTATAGTTTCCTTCACCATTCTTCATCAGTCACCATTCCTCCCTTTACTTCCTATCTTCCAGAAATTTATTGGAATGTATATATTTTTGCTGATGGACCAGCTCCCATTCACTTCATCACTGTGTTTGTAATATCTTATTTTTATGTTTTCACTGTCATTTTAGCAGATTCTCAGGAAGAAGCTCTGCTAAAACATGTGGTAAGTCTGCTATCTTGACCTGGAAATCTACTGGTTTACTTTTAACACTTAACTGAGTTTTGTTGTTGTTGTTGTTCTGGTAAATATCTACATATATCTAAATAATATATAGATTTTTCTATTTATAAACTTATTTATCAATTTTAGACATTATCTGTTGATATCCTGCTATTTATACCACCCAAGGGCCCTCCTCCCATGCCCTTAATATAACCATGATGCTAATTATATATCAGCTATTCCTTAGCTTTGCATTTTTAAATAATAGACTTAACTCCCCTCTTTCTCTCAATTTCTGTTAGCTGTACTTTTAAAAATATTTATTTGTTTATTTATTTATGACCACATTGGGTCTTCGTTGCTGCACACAGGCTTTCTCTAGTTGTGGCGAGTGGGAGCTACTTTTGGTTGTGGTGCATGTGCTTCTCATTGCAGTGGCTTCTCTTGTTCTGGAGCATGGACTCTAGGTGCACGGGCTTCAGTAGTTGTGGCACCCGGGCTTAGTTGCTCTGCAGCATGTGGGATCTTCCCGGATGAGGGCTCGAACCCGTGTCCCCTGTATTGGCAGGCAGATTCTTAACCTCTGTGCCACCAGGGAAGCCCCTGTTAGCTGTACTTTTATGTTTCTATTAATAAGGTTAGTAATATTTACGTTCTGTTCTGTAACCACAATTAAATCATCCATACTGTGCCAACAGGTCATTCTAAAAGTTTAAAGTCAATAAAGTCTTTATGTTGTTATGATTATATAAATACTGTTCCACAAAAATCTAATTAGTATAGTAGGATTACATCTCTTTTCTTATATATTTTTCACCCTGGGGTTTCTAATTGCCTTTCTTTTTTCCTTGCATTTTCTGATATATTACCTTTTTAAGTTGTTCAAAATAATTGAAAGTATAAAATCTTTTGAATCCTGCTTTTTCCCAGATATGTTCCTCCTCAGCCCTCCGTCTTCCTGCTCCAATTTGGACTGATTGCTCTATAGGCCTGCAGCACAACTGTCATCCTGGGACGTCCCTTCATTACTCTTCTGGGTTGGACCCAATCTTTCCTGGGCCCCATATCTTCTTCTTTCTTAGTTTACTCCTTTGTAGTGGACTTTGTAGTTGTTCTCCAACATCCATTCCTTTCCTCCCCCATTGTACAACAACTATGCAATTTGAGTGGGACTGACCCCATTGCCAGCTCTAGGTATAGAACTTTATGGATAATCTCTCTCTCCCCTTTGCCACAGTGATGACTGGTTCAGAGATGATCCAATCACACTGAAGCTTTTGTTCAGTTTTTCAGGGGAGAGGTAGCCTGTCTTCCCTTGGACATGAACAAAGAAGCATGTAGCCTGGTCGCTGCTGTTAACCATCTTGTGAACATGTGGAAGGCCTACCTGAGGATGGAGCTGACAAATGGAGAAGGCACAGCCAAGAGAATTACAGGGAAATGGAACCATATTCCTGACCATACCAGGCCTCAAGTCTTCCCTGCCTATGGACTTGTCGGTTAAGCAAGCCAATAAATTGATTGTGTTATTTAAGCCAGTTTGAGTTGGGATTTATATCACCTGCACCAGAAAGCACTATAACTTATACTTGTTGGTCTCACCCTTCAGAGAAGGAATGAGTGCATTTTTTTGTTTATATGAGGCACTACATTGTGAAAGCATTTTTGTAGAGTAAGTCTGGGAAGAAGGGTATATGTGGATGTTGGACAACCAAAGGAGTGAACTCTGCTGGCTGCCTAGTATCTAAATCTCCATCCTGTTTGGGGGGATTCCCCATCGTGTGAGTCTCGGTGGAAGGCAGGCCCCCACTTCCTCTATGGAAACTGAAGGTGGTCAGATTTCCTTTCCCTACCCACCAGGCGGCAAGGGCTGAATACTCTGTTCATGGCTTTGAATCCAGAGTAAGCAACACAAAGGAGACAGAAATATACAAGATTAACAGGTGGATGATAGATTAGGAGAATATATTTTCAATGAGCAAAACTGACAAAAGATTAATAACTAGAAAAAGAAGATAGTAAACTCAATAGGAAAATAGGCAAAGGATATGAAGAGTAATTAACAGAAGGAGAAACTTGAATTTACACAAGAGGAAACTTGAATATATTAAAAGACTTTCAACTCTGTTAATAATTAAATAAATGAAAATTAAAATAACATTGAGAAATCAATAAAAGGATGGCAACATGTAGAAAATCAGATATTATCAAGTGCTGATGAGGATGTGAGGAAAAGGAAAAGTGTGGGTGGGAGTGTAAACTGGTACAGGTATTCCAGAGACTAAGTTGGCAGTACCTCCTGAAATTCAGTAGGTGTATACCCTATGACCCAGCAATTGCACTCCTGGGTATATATTCCAGAGAATTCTTACACAGGTCATTAAGGAAATATAGTTGAGGTGGTTTGTTGCAGCATTGTTTGTGATAGTGAAGAATTGGAAGCAACCCAGGTGACCATCACATGATACTGGATAAGCAAACTGATATATTCATAAGATGGAATATATAAAACAATAAAAAGAAAATAGCTAAATTTACATATAGTTACATAGATAGGTCTCCAAAACCTAGTGTTGAATGGAAAAGGTGAAAAACAGAATGAGATTTACAACATAATACCATCTATGTAAATGTAAAACAACACTGTATAATATGATGGCTGTGCATATATCTAAGGAGATCTGTGGAAGATGGATTGGAAGTGTATATACATGACATACACTGGAGTTGTTCACTGAGGTGAGCAGGAGAGTGGGAGTTGGGGTGGAGTGGGGACTGACAGGGAAAAATAATACTACAATGAAATCAAGCAAAAGAGGGGCCTTGAATGGACTGATGAAAATAATGTGCCATGGACTGAAGAGCATGATTAACACAATGCTGAAGGTGACCACAAATAAATGAGAACAGACAGAAAGAGGATTAGAGTTCATCTTCAGTGGCATGTGATGCTAGGGGTCATGTCCAGGGATCACAGCAGTGGGGCTAGCAGTGCCAGTAGCAGCATTCAAACCCAGCTGTCCCCCCAGCGTGGCCTTAGTTGTGGCTTCTCCTGCCCGATTCTCCAGACTTCTGTGAGCTATAATAATGACCTTGCAATAAATCCCTTTTCTGCTCTAGTTAACTAGAGTCAGCTTCTCTTACTTGCATCCAACAATTCTGACTGATACGTCACATATTTTGTTGGAGAACATCCTCCAGTAACTTCCTAAGAAGGTAAATTTTCGGGTCTTTGCATGTCTGAAAATGCATGAAAATGTACCATTATTTTACCTTTATATTTGAATGATAGTTTGTCTTTAGAATTCTATGTTAAAAATATTTTTCCTCTGAATGTTGCACATATTGCTTTTAGCATGTAGTGTTGCTGATTAGAAGTCAGGTTTTAATTTTTTGTTGGCGACCTGTTTTCCCTACCTCTGGAAGCTTACATTTTTTTTCCCTTCATACTTAAGTGTTTTGAAATATCAAAATGATGAGCCCAAAAGTGTGTTTTTTCCCTACCTGTTTTACTGGGCACCTGGTGGTTGGGCCTTTTCAATCTGAAGACTCAGGTCTGCCTCCTCTAAGAAATCACTGTTTCATTTCTTTGCAAAGTTTCTCTCCTCTATTTTCTCTGTTCCCTTTCTAGACCTCTTGTTAGTTGGATTTTGACCTCCTGGGTGATTGTCTTTTTATTTTCTCTAATATTTTCCATATCTTTGCTTTTTTGTTGTGCATTCTGGGACATTTTCTTGACTTTATCTTCTATTGAAGATTTTTATTTATGGCAGTCATTTAAAATTTCTAAGCACTCTTTCTTATTCTCCAAAGATGCCTTTTTCATAGCATCATTTTGTTTTGTTTTGTTTTGTTTTTTAATGGATGCAATATCTTATTTGTATGTGTACTTAATAGAAGTTTACAGGAGTCTTGGGGATAAAAGATGATAATTACCAGGCCAGAAAGGAAAACTGTAAATGGATACCAGATATTACCTCTCCACAAGAATGTCACCCACACTCCTCTGAAAGGGACCGCTTATTGGCTGTCCCTCTCTTTAGCCCCCTAGCCTGATATCATGTGTGGGAAAGATTATTATCCACCAACTGGATGGTTTTTGGCCATATGCTCCCTACCTGGAGGCCAGATCTCCAACTCTCACCTTGACATCAGAGAGAGGAGGTCACTGTTCTGTTCCCCACTCCCAGGCCAACTGTATTTCCTGTGCCAGCACGACACTGCCCATATCCATTTTCTTTCTGGGATATTCTCACACCTACTTCCCATAGTGGTGACCTGGTCCCTGTGTCCTACACAAGGCCATCACAGTAGTCAGCAGCACATTTCACAGGGTGGATTGTCTTTAATGTTAAATAGCAATATATGTTGTGGAAACAATAATCTAAACTAGTTCCTTTTTACAGTCCGTCCTCCAATAGGAGCCAACAGCAATCCAAGCCTGCACATTTTTCGATGGTCCAAACTGCGTATCTTCTGTGAGCAAAAGCCTGGGCAAAAATATGCACACACATCTCTCAGGAACAAAAAATAATTTTCAGGGACAGTTCAGTCCAAGCCCATGAATAGGACAAAAAAAAAAAAAGAAAAACGAACTCAGTAGAAGCATAATACTGTTGTAGTACACCCAAATTATGTCACTGCTCAGAACGTTTAACGTTTGTATCGCAGTAGGTAACATTTGCTGAGTGCTTATTCTGAACCAGGCACTTGGATTACCTTCATTTCCTAAAGAAGGAAAGTGAGGCTCCCAGGTGTCAATTGCCCAGGGTCACAAAGCCAATGAACGGCAGACAGGGAATTGCACCAGGACTGTCTCACCACAGTCAACCCATGTAACTGTTACACAGTCCTGTACTGGTTTCCAGCAGCCACATTCAGGTTAATAGTGATGGCACAATTTTCTGTAAGATCAGTGGATGGATACCCGAGATTCCTTAGTCCAATAAAGACCCAGTTCTGGCTAGTTTGCTTCTAAGGTGAATGGATGTCCTTTTCTCTGGAAACAGAAAACTGCCACCAGTTTTCATTTTTAAAATGTTTTTCTTTCATAGAAGCCATAGCACTTTATTTCTAAGTTTTTACTTTTCATCGAAGTAAGACTTGCACATAGTTGAAAAATAGAAAAAGTTCTAAAGAGCTCATAATAAACCCCAGCAATATCCTGTCCCACTCCTTCCCACCGCAAGTCCTGCTCCCTAGAGGCAAGAACTTTATTTTACCAGCCTTTGGCTTTTTCTTCTGTCACTTACTACTCCAAAACCTCCTTCTCCCTTGCCATCTCCCACTCAGAGGCTGAAGAGCCAGATACTTTCTTAGCCCCCCTTGCAGCTAGAGATGGCTATGTGTTCCAGTTATGGCCCCGAGAGGTTTGCTGGGGCCTTCTGAAAGGCTTTTGTCTTCCTGAGACACACATATCTGGCAATGTCCCCTTCCTTCTTCTTTCTGCCTTGAATATAGCTGTGCTGCCTGGAGCTGTGACAGAAATCTTGTGATCATGAGGGGATGAACATGAGGATGTAGACTCCACGCATTAAGGAAGAAAAAGTTAGAAAGAGCCTGGATCCTTGATGGCATCATTGAGCAGCTGAACACATGCCACACTTTTGTAAATAATAAGTTAACTTCCTGAAAAATAAATAAATAAACAAATGAATAAATAATGCTGTATGTGTTGAAGCCACTGTCGGTTGGGTTTTTTGTTACTTGTAGCTGAAAGGATATTTCACTGAAGGACCACCATGTTTCTATATTATGTGCTTATGCTACTATTTCTTAACTTAGCAATTTGAGACATTATCTCTTGACAGCTCGTTATGGTAGAAGAAGATTTTATCCCCCTCCACACACACATTCCTATTTTCCCTCCCTTCACTCTTCCAATACGTTTATATCCCAATTCCTAGCAAATCAGTAGTTGCAACCGAGCCAAGAAATGTACTAAAATTACCTGGATTTTTTGGGGGGGGGGTTGGCCTTTTTGAGGTGTGTTCCTGAATTTAATAATTGCTTGGGTTGTTTTGTTTTGTTTTGTTTTTCCACTTGAAATGTGCCCAGCCTTAGCTTTTACCGTTTGCTTCATCAGTTTGTTCATAAACCTATCAGCATATTTCCCCACAAATGTTCAAACCTCTCAGCCCATTGATTTAAGACGAAATCAATAAAAAGTTGATAGGTTGGGCGCCTGTGGAAGGAGTAGGGGTTTGTCAAGTCTGCTATTAAATTTCCCCTTAAGGTGACTGGGTGGGGACCATCTGCTGGAGGATCTCAAAAAGTGGATGTCCAGAAAGTGGAGGCTTTGCTCTGGGACTGTTTGGTTTCTTTGGGGGAACTCTCTGTATTCTGCTTGAGTACAGATGTTTGGCTCTTGTGGTTTCTACCCACGAGCACAGGGAAGGTTAGAGGGAGGGTGGGGGAGTCAACTGTTCCAACACGTACTTTCAATTCTCCCCCTGCTGGGGGCTCTACACCTCACTCCCACTGTCAGGATACCTTCTCTGCACCAGAGCCTCCTCGCCAGAATTTTGCAGGATAGACCAGTGCTCTTCTCATGGATCCCCTCCCATGTGTGGACTGTGCCTCACCTTTCCCTGCTGGGCTCTCTCAGTACCACCCCTCCAGCCCCTTTCTGCTTGCCAGAAACTTGCTAAAATCTCTCCCTGATTGATGGAAACTTCTCCAGTTTTCTCTGGAGATGTGGGTTTATACACGTGATTCCTTTACTCTTGTTTTATGATGTCTCAGGAGTTAGAGGAGAAAGACGTGTTCCACCTTCTTGAATGGAAGTTAGAATCTGAATTTTTAACTGCCCCAGATTGTCTGAATATGCCCCAAGTGTGTGTAGACCAACATTTGTGAACCACAATGAAAAGAGCCCGGGTTTGGGAATCTGGTGGATTTGAGTTTGAATTCTGACTCGCTGACCTCCTTACTCAAGTCACATCTGTGAGCCTCAATTTTCTCCTCTACAAAATGGGAATAATAATGTTTATCTGATAGAATTCTGGGAAGATTTTCTTAGCTACGCTATGTAAAGCATCCAACACAGGGCTTGGCAGACAGTAGGTGCTCAAAAATGGGAGTGACTACTTTTTAATGGGAGCAAGGGGGAAATGTAATTGGAAGGACTTGAATCAGGTTCCAGGAGGGCCTCAGACACCAGAACTTAATCTTGTGACACCGAGGAGCCCTGGCAGGCTTGTGAGCAGGTGAGTGATTTGATCCCAAAGAATTTGTCAGATTGTTCCCTCAGTCTGATGTGGGGAGGGAGGAAGAAGCCATTGGCCCAGCAGCTCTTGGGTTAAAATCTTTGTCTGCATCTGAGTTATTTGTAACCCGTTGTCATAGCAACAAGTTTGGCAAGCGAGCTGGTGCTGCAAGCTCCTGACAGTAGGGAGAAGACGGAAGATTTGGAAGGAGGGGGTCGTCTGTGACCAGCGTCTCGCTTTCCTCTGATTTGTCTGAAGCTTTCAGCTGGAGAAGAGGGTGAGCATCCTCCAGGGAGAATCACTGGATGTTGGAGACTCTCTTGCCCAATCTCCTGATATTCCAGATGTGAAAATAGGCCCAGAGAGGTCCAGCAGCTGGCTCAAGGCCACACAGTAAGTCAGGGATGGAGACAGGACTAGACTTTTTTAAAAAGGACTCAGGGTCATAGAACTGAAGCATAACAAACCTGGAGAGGACCTCTGAAAACATTTCATCCACCTCTCCACCAACACACGTATGCTTTTAACGTCGTTGTTGTTCATATGGAAAACCTGGGACCCAAAGTGGGTTAGAACTGACCCAGGCTCACACGGCAACTCGGGTGACAACTTGAGATCAGAACCCAGAGGCTTTTGTCTAGGTATTTCCTGAGGAAGTAGCAGTCTGGGGTTCACCGTTCAGAGAAGTCCCTCGCTCCTGACTGTCAAGATACGGCCTCCCAGGGTAAGAGTGACTGGACTGCCTTGGCCTTTGACGCTCTCAAATCCAACACACATGTGTTCAGGTCACATATCCCCTCCCCACACACCTCCTTCTTCTGTAAGTAGGTGCTTCCCACTGCCAATGGCAATGCTGTCACACAAATGGCAGCCCAGACCCACCTCACCGTGGATCAAACACACCTGCCCCACATCTCCCCCTCCAAATCACCCACAGGGCTCGGCACCTCCTGGACATTCTTTTATGTGATTCACTCCTCACAATGATCATTCTCTGTCTCTCAATTTAGCAGGTGGGAACCTAAAGGACCAGAGGAAGATAAAGCAACTGGCTCAAGGACACACGGTGAGTCTTAGCCTGAATCCCTCCTCCTCCAGAAAGGTGTTTCTGCCCCTGCTATCCCACGCTGAACTCTCAGCCCTCAGAGTTCCTCCCACCATGATCTCAATCACTCCCTGGCACATGTGCTATATGTTTCCTCTGTATTCTCTGCTTTACGTGCAGCCCAAACTCCCCTTCTCTCCTCAAAGCCAATCCCTCACCAAGTCCTGCTGATTCTCCTTTCTGTCTCCCAAATACTCCACCCTCTTTCCTCATCCTCTGCCACTGCCCTGCTCCAGCCTCAGCACCTCTCACATGAATGACCCCAAGTCTACTCCCCGGCTCCCTGCTTCCAGACTGGCTGCCTTTAACCTACTATTCTGGGCACCAGCAGTGAGACCACATTGGTTTAGAAGTCAACATGTCACTTCCTTCTGTGACACCCCATCCCCCCACAAGGATAAAATTCTAGCTCCTTGCTGGGCAGTTAAGGCCACCCACGGTTCTGGCCCCTGCCAAGCCTCTCGAGCCTCATCTCTCCCACCCTGGCCTCACACACTGTTCTCTGGCCACTGAACTGACTACACGTGGGTCCTTCAATGTACCAGGCTCTCCCTTCGGTGTCTGTGCAATGTCTCCCTCATGAAAGGCCCTTCACAATGACTCCCCAAACCTAATGAACTCACCTCAGGTGTCACTTCATCCAAGCAGCCTTCCTTGATTCCCAAGCAAGATTGGATCCTGTTCTCTGGGCTCCCACAGCCCCCAGAGCTCCACTCTGCCCTGCCCTTTGTGGAATTGATGTCTGGGGTTCTCTCTCCTACATATGGGAAGCTCCGAGAGGGCAGCTGACTCTGTCTCCAGCAAAGCCCAGCACCTGTCTGGTGCTGCTAGAGGAAGGGTCACCGAATATTCATCGCATGCATTCAGGTGCGTGAATGGTTGAATGACCAACGAAATTTGGGTTCAGCTCCGAAGTTGTGCACTCCTGCCCCAAAGTTTGGGGCTTGCATAAAGTCCCTCTTTTCTGACAGGTTCCTCTCAGCACCGGGGCGTGGTTACTCCTGGAGGGGGCGTGGCTTGGTTTACCAGCTGACGCAGGGTGAGGGAAACCAGCCAAGTGAGCAGGGAGGTGAGGTGTGCTGGGAGAGACGGGGTGCGGCGAGGATAGAAGGTGAGGGCGCCCACCGAGGTAGGCGCTATTATTTCCCCTCCCCCTTATAGGTAAATAAAGTGAGGCACAGGGAGACTTAGATGACCTGCCAAAGCCACACAGCTAAGTACAGCAATGGTGAGACTCCAACTCTGATTAACTCCAAGTCACTTCCACATTGTCCCCAACATCCCCTTTAGACAAAAGATTTGCGGTAGTTAATGGTGGAGTCATGCCTCGAACCGGCATCTTCGAGAAATAATTGTCAAGGCAGGAGAGAGAGGAGAAATCATATCCTGAACACCTACTTGTGACCTTGTGCTGTGGTGACACCAAGACGTATCGAGGCGGGGGTGGGGGGTGGTTGGAGCGTGAACGTTTATTGAGCTTCTGTTACTTGCTGGGTCTCTCTATACATAACCTCTTAACAGTCACAGCAGCCCCTTTATGTGGAAACTTAATATCCCGGTTCATCTCTGAAGAACTTGAGGCTCCTAGACAGGAAGTGACTTACAGAAGTTTAGACAGCTAATCAGCAGCAAGGGCAGGACTTGTATAGGAGTGTCAGGCTTCACAATGAAAGGGGATGAGGAAAGTTCAGAAGCGAAGTGGATCATGGCTTCAGCAAGGGGCTGGGACAAGAGTGGCTGGGTTGAGAGAGGCCTGGCCGGTAGGAGGGACCGGTGGGGGCTGTGCTTTGAAAGAAAGCATGGAGTGTGGCCTTGGAGGGTCCGGAGCTAGAATGCCAGACCCAGACTGGGCACTTTCCATTAAAATATATATTTCTTATATGCTTCTATTAAAATATATATATATATATATATATATATATATGTATACATTCTCTCTCTTTCTCTCTCACCCTCTGCTCGGAAGTCCCCAAACAACAAAATAAACGCCCCTCCCTCCAACAGTAATACATGTTCATTGATGAAAATTTGGGGAAAAAACACACATCCTACTGCCCAGAGAAAACCAATGTTAGCATCTTGGTGCATTTAGGCTGTATTCTAGGCTTAAAAAATATATTTGAGATCAGGCTGTCTAGTCAATTACATATTGCCATTTTTACATAAGTATTTCCCCATTAAAAGTCTTTATAAGCATCATTCAAATGGCCGCATGATATTCCATTGAGTGGGTATACTTATGGAACTCCTTTCTGCATGGGTTTTGGCATTCCTTTTATTACTTTTCTTTCCTCCTTTAGAACTGTTTGGCCAGGTTTTAGGTTTGATTTTCTCTGTGTCTTATTTTGAGAGATAGCATAAGAGAGATCGTTGTCTTGTTTTGTTTTGTTAACATCTTTATTGGAGTATAATTGCTTTACAATGGTGTGTTAATTTCTGCTTTATAACAAAGTGAATCAGCTATACATGTACATATATCCCCATATTTCCTCCCTCTTGCGTCTCCCTCCCACCCTCCCTAGCCCACCCCTCTAGGTGGTCACAAAGGACTGAGCTGAGAGAGATCGTTGTTTGAGTGCAGTTAGGAAAAGCAAGATAGGCTTGTTGGAAACAGTATTTGAGGGGAATTTAGGATTATGTTAAACACGCACAGGATAAAACCTTCAAATGACACATGAAGGTACACGGTGAAAAATAAGTCTCTTTCTCACCCCACCCTCAGTTCCCCAGTTCTCTACTGCGTATCTCCACTGTTAGCACTTCCCTGTGTGTCCTTTGTGTGCATAGCTGTGCTTCTATTTTTTAGCAGCTTTATTGAGGTATCATTTACACACTAGACAATTCATCCATTTAGAGTGTATATTTCAATGACTTTCAGTATATCCAGAGTTGTGTAACCATCACCACAATCTATTTTAGAATATTTTCCTTACTCCCCCCAAAAAACCTGTACCCATTTGCTGTCACCCCCAAAGCCCCCATCTCCCCTTCCCTAGGAAACCACTGTCTGTCTCTGTAGAGTTTCGTATTCTGAACGTTTCCTATAGATGGGATCATACAGTATGTGACCTTCTGCAACTAACGTCTTTCACTTAGCATAATGTTTTCAAGGTTCATCCGTGTTGTAGTATGTATCAATACTTCATTCCTTTGTTTATATATAGACTTTTTTTTTGAACAGTTTTAGGTTTATACAAAAACTGGATGGAAAGTACAGAGAGTTTCCATATACCTCCCTCACCCAACCCAGTCTCCCCCATTATTAACACCTTGCATTAGTGTGGTACATTTGTTACGATTGATGAACCAATAATGATACATTGTTATTTTTTTCTTTTTTTCCAGCTTTATAGAGATATAATTGACTGATACATTATTATTAACTGAGGTCCATAGTTTACATTAAGGCTCACCCTTTGTGTTGTACATTCTATGGGTTTTGACAAATATATAATGACATGTATCCACCACTACAGTATCATACAGAGTAGTTTCCCTAAAAATCCCCTGTTCCACCCATTCACCCCTTCCTTCCTCTCCCTGAAGCCCTGGAAACCACTGATCTCTTTACTGTCTCCATCCTTTTGCCTTTTCCAGAGTGTCATATAGTTGGAACCATACAATGTGTAATCTTTTCACATTGGCTTTTTTCCCTTAGTAATATGTGTTTAAGGCTCCTCTGTGTCTATTCATGGCTTGATAGCCCACTTCTTTTGATCGCAGAATAATATTTCATTGTCTGGATGTACCACAATTTATTTATTCACTCACATACTAAAGGACATTTTGCTTGCTTCCAGGTTTTGGCAAATATGAATGAAGTTGCTATAAACATTCCTGTGCAGGTTTTTGTGTGGACATGTTTTCATTTCCTTTGGGTAAATAGCTGGATCACATGATAAGAGTATTTCTAGTTGGTAGAAATCTGTCTTCCAAAGCGACTGTACCATTTTGCATCCCCATTAGCAACGAATGGAGTTCCTGCTGCTCCATATCCTTGCCAGCATTTGGTGTTGTCAGTGTTCTAGATTTTAGCCCAGTCTAAGAGATGTGTAGTGGTATCTCATTGTTTTAATTTGCATTTTCTTGATGAGATATAATGTGGAACAGTTTTGTAAATACTTCTTTTTCACAAATATGTTCTCCCAGTTTGTGGCTTGTCTTCTCATTCTCTTGACATTGTCTTTCACAGAGAACAAGGTTTTAATTTTAATGAAGTCCAGCTTATTAATTAGTTCTTTCATGGACCTGTCTTTGGTGTTGTATCTAAAAAGGCATCACTATGCCCAAGGTCATCTAGGTTTTCTGCTATGTTCTCTTCTGGGAGCTTTATAGTTTTGCATTTTACATTTAGATCTGTGATCCATTTTCAGTTAATTGTTGTGAAGGGTGTAAGGTCTCTGACTAGATTTGGTTTTTTGCCTGTGGATGTCCATCCAGTTGTTTCAGCACCATTTGTTGAAAAGACTATCCTTTCTCCATTGAATTGCCTTTACTCCTTGTCAAAGACTTGTTGACTATGTTTGTGTGGATCTATTTCTGATGTCTCTATTCTGTTCCATTTAACTATTTGTCTATTATTTCAGCAATACCACATTTGTCTCGATTACTGGAGCTTTATAGTAAGTCTCAAAGTCAGGTAGTGTCAGTCCTTAGACTTTCTTTTTCTCCTTCAATATTGTGTTGGTTATTCTGGGTCTTTTGCATTTACAGACAAACTTTAGAATTAATTTGTTGATATTCACAAAATAAGTTGGTGGGATTTTGCTTGGTATTGCATTGAATCTATAGATCCAGTCAGGAAGAATGGACGTCTTGGCAATATTGTCTTCCTATCCATGTACATGGAATATGTCTCCATTTATCTTCTTTAATTTCTTTTATCAGAGTTTATAGTTTTCCTTATATAGATCTTGTACACATTTTGTTAAATTATACCTGAGTATTTAGTTTATTGGTGCTAATATAAGTGGTATTGTGTTTTTTATTTAAAATTCCAATTGTTCATTGCTGGTATATAGGAAAGCAATTGACTTTTGTATATTAACCTTGTATCCTGCAACCTTGCTGTAATTGTTTATTAGTTCCAGCCATCTTTTTGTTGATTCTTTGTGATTTTCTACATAGACAATTATGTCATCTGTGAACAAAGACAGTTTTATTTCTTCCTTCCCAATCTGTATACCTTTTAATTCCTTTTCTTGCCCATTGCATTAGCAAGGACTTCCAGTGTGAGGTTGAAAAGGAGTAATGAGAGCAGACATTCTTGCCTTGTTCCTGATCTCAGTGGGAAAAAATCTAGTTTCTCACCACTAAGTATGATACTAGCTCTAGGTTTTTTGTAAATGTTTCTTAACTGTGTTTTTTAAATTAGGATTTTTTTCTCTTAAATTTTTATTTAGATAATTTCAGACTTACAGAAGAGTTCCAAGAATAGTACAAAGAACTACTGTATACTCTTAATCCAGATTCCTCAAATGGGGACTTTCTTGGTGGCTCAGTGGTTAAAAATCTGCTTGCCAATGCATGGAACAGTGGTTCGAACCCTGGTCCAGGAAGATCCCACATACCACAGAGCAACTAAGCCCGTGCACCAATACTGAGCCTGCGTCTAGGGCCCACGAGCCACAACTACTGAGCCCACGTGCCACAGCTAGTGAATCCCTCGTGCCTAGAGCCCGTACTCCGCAAGAAGAGAAGCCACTGCAATGAGAAGCCCACGCACCTCAACGAAGAGCAGCCCCCGTTTGCCATAACTACCCCGTTTGCCATAACTAGAAAAAGCCCACGCACAGCAACAAGGACCCAACGCAGCCAAAAATAAATAAATAAATAAATAATTTAATTTAAAAAAAAACCAGATTCCTCAAATGTTAACATTTTACTACACCTATCTTACTCTATTTCTTCCTCTGTCTCATATATATATATTTTTTCCTATGAACTAATTCATAGTCAGTTGCAGACGTCATGCCCCTTTACTCCTAAATACTTCAATGTGTTTTTCCTAAAACAAGATATTATCTTACATAAACACAGAGCAATCATCAAAATCAAGAAATTCACACTGATACAATATTATTATAATTATAATCTACAGAAATTATTTGGAGCTCACCAGTTTCCTCAATAGTGTCCTTTATAGCAAGAGAAAACTGAACCATGTGCATTCAGTTGTCATATCTCTTTAGTCCCCTTCAGTAGGGAAGAGTTCTTCAGTCTCTGTGTCTTCTGACACTGACATTTTTGACGAGTGCAGGCTAGTTATTTTTAGACTATCCTTCAATTTGTTTTTTTCTGATGTTCCCTCATGATTAGATTTTACTTTGGTAGGAATATCACAGAAGGGATGCTGTGTCCTTTTCAATGCATCATATCAGGAGGCATATGATGACTATTTGTGTTTCTCCACTGTAAAGCTACTATTGTCCCCTTTGTCATTGGTGAATATTTTGTGGAGAGATACATTGAGATTTTATATATATATATATATACATATATATATATATGTATATATATATATCCTCATCTTCTCAAACTTTCACCCACCAGTTTTAGCATTCACTGATGATTCTTGAGGTTGCCAAATGGTGACTGTCCAATGCCATCATTCTTTGGACTTGTATTAGTTGGCTCTCCAGTGTAAGGGAGAGCTTTCCCTTCTCTTACATTTATTTATTTATATTCTCATGGACCTGTGGTTATCTATCATATTCAGTGGGTTATAATGCATTAAGATCATTCTTTATTTCTATGTTCAACATGTCCCATATTTAGTCAGCAGGAAGATGACTCCTTTTCCTTTTGGCAGGTCTCCATCCTTCTTTGAGCACTTCCTTGTTTTTTGGCACCACAAGGTGCTCCAGGCTCATCTTGCTCTTTCCCTGCCCCAGCCCCAGAATCAACCATTTTTCCCTAGGAGACCTGGTCCTTTTCAGTTGAGAATGGTATTTAGGAAGAAAGATTTGGCCATTAGGTGTTATAGCTATATTTTAAGAGTTTGGTTTTTTATTTAGGGGGAAAGAAAGCTGAAGCCACACCACTGACAACCAAATACTCCTTGTTGGAAGTGTTGGTAGATGGGCAATGACTGCCTGTAAAAGTTGTTGAGTATTAGTCAAAGAGCACGCACTTGTTCATTCTGTCTCCGTCTCTGTGTCTCTGTGTCTTGGTCTCTTCTGTCTCTGTCTCTGTCTCTGTCTCTCTCTCTCTCTCTCTCTCTCTCTCTCTCTCACATACACACACCCTTATGAAAATATTCGATCAGAAAAAAATATTTTTTAAAAAGTTGTTGGGTATTGATGTCTTTTGAAAGCAAGTTTTACCTTGGGATGTGGTACTACAGAGACACATGGGAAGGAGCAGAACTGAAGGTGAGTGGCAATGAGGCTGGCCTGGAAGAGTTGAAAAAATAATAGCAGATAATAGCTTCCATTTAGTGAGAACTTACTGTGTGCCAGGCAGTGGGCTGGGAACTTTACAACATTACCTCTGATCCCCACAGTAATTCTGGAAAGTGCAGCAAGCTTGACTGACTGGCTAATAATAACTGAGCCACAATAAGAACCCAGAGAGGGAGGAAGATGATAAGAGAAGCCTTTGAAGAGGAAAAACAGCATACCTTTGTGTTTTTGGAGAAGACACTCTGGTGTAACAGGCTAGGAATTTGAAGACTGGGGCACTAGTCTCAGCTCCGCCACCCACTGATTGTGAGATCTGAGGTGGCCATGTGGCCTCTTTGAACCTGGCTACCTCATAGGGTTGTTATGAGAATCAAATTAAATAATGGCTCCAAAAGCAGACGTGTAAACCGTGAAGTGCTACAGAAATGGAAATGGTTATTATCGAGCTGGCCTAATGCACCTGGAGTCTCTTCTTCCACCAGAGATTGCAATTCTCTTGGAAATGCAATTGATCTAGATTATAGGAGAACCCTGAAGACCCGTGTCCCTCTTTATCCCCATGTACCAGGGGGCTTCTAGGATATTCATTTCACAAGTTTTGAGTTAGCTAATGTTACCAGACCTCCCATACCTTACATTTCTTAGTAACTGTGGCAGGTAGCCTCTGAGATGACCTCCCAATGATCCTTGACTCTTTGTATTCACACCCTGCATAAAAATCTCCTCCCCTTAGGTCAGTGTGAGCTGACCTAAGGACTTACTTCTGAGTAATCAAATGTGGCAACGGAGATAGGATGTCACTTAGGGATTGCCTACATAGGAATGTGACTTCCATCTTGCTAGCAGACCCTCTCCCTTGCTGGCTTTGATGAAGCAAGTTGCCATACTGGGGAGGCTCATCTGCCTAGGAAGTGAAGGCCAACATCCAGCTAGGAACTGAGTCTCTCAGTCCGACAGTCCTTGAGGAACTGAAAATCTGCCAACAAACAGGTGATCTTGGAGGTGGATCCTTTCTCCATCAAGCCTTCAGATGAGAGAGACCCCAGCCCTGGCCAACTTGATTGCAGTCTTGTGAGAGACCCTGAAACATAGGATCCAGCAACGGGCCTGGACCCAGCTAAGCCCACAGAAACTATGAGATGAATAAAGGCTGCTGTGATTCCTTGTTACTCAACAATAGATAACTAATACAGTAACCATATTTTATAGATGCTCCTTTAATCATATATTCTCTCCTGTATACAACTCTGTGCTTTCCCCCCCTTGAACCAAACTTGAACTGCCTCTCTTCCTCCAAAACCTTTCTACCATACCCTCTGGGAATCTCATCATATGGCTAACAAGCTCCACTGGAGGATATAAAATATTTGAACAGAGGGACATACCTAGTACCTGGATGGACAGACAATGTGAATTCTCCCCAAATTAAATTATAAATTTAACACAATCCAAAGAATTTTAATTGACATTAAAGTTCTGAAGTGTATCTCTTTAGACAAGTAAACGTTTAGAAATAACTAGGGAAATTCTGAAAAACAATTGAGTACCAACCAGTCTTATGAATTATTGAAACACATTATAGGGGCACAGGAATTAAAATACAGTGGTATTGGTTCAAAACTGACAGCTAGATGAATGGAATACAATAGGAAGTTAAGAAAAAAATAGTCTATTGAGAATTTAGTATGTTGAAAGATGATATTTTAAATCATCCGTGAAAAGCTGGATTATGCAATAAATGGTGTTGGGATAATTGGCTTGTGATTTGGCAAAAACAGAGTTGGATCTCTATCTCATTCCTTACACGAAAATAAATTCCAGATGTATCAAAAATATAAATGTTCAAAAACTACCCATACTTTATTCATAATCACAAAAAATCCTGGACCAAATCCCATCTACAGGTCAAGAGATAAACAAAATGCGGTACAGCCTGAGAATGGAGTATTACTCAGTGTTAAAAAGGAATGAACTAAAAAGATCCTTGACATGGAAAGATGACCCTGGATTATTTAGATGGGATCAGTGTAATTACAAGGGAGGAAGGATAGTCAGAGTCAGAGAAGGACATGTGACAACAGATGCAGAGATGAGAGAGAGAAGGAGGGAGATTTGAAGATGTTATTGTACTGGGTGTGAAGATGAAGGGGCCATGAGCCAAGGAATGCAGGTGGCCTTAAAAACTAGAAAAGTCAAGGAAATGATTTTCCCCTAGTCTCCAGAAGGATTGCAGTCTTTGATTTTAGCCTTGAAAGACTCATTTCAGACTTCTGACCTTCAGAACTGTAAGATAATAAATTTGTGTTATTTTAAGCCATTCAGTTTGTAGTAATTTGTTACAGCAGCAATAGGAAGTCTAATGCATATAGTTAAAAAAATAAAAACTGTATAAATAAGTGTACACTGGTATGCATTGCTTGCACCCTGTCCCCATTCACCTTTTCCCCCTTGAAACTTACAGGTATAGGTATAGGTATCAGTATAGGTAACCTATAGTTATAAGAATAGGTAACCTATAGGTATAGGTAACCATTTTTGTTAACTTCTTGTTCGTTCATTCAATCAATGATTCTTTATGCCACTATGAACAAATATGAATATTTATTCCAATTCCCTCCTTTCTGACACAATGGTAATATACTATATGTACTTTTCTGC
This sequence comes from Physeter macrocephalus, assembly GCF_002837175.3. Classification (NCBI taxonomy): domain Eukaryota; kingdom Metazoa; phylum Chordata; class Mammalia; order Artiodactyla; family Physeteridae; genus Physeter; species Physeter macrocephalus. Next base: position 34,024,243 of record NC_041234.1, on the reverse strand, counting down.
CTCTCACTTTTTTCCCAAATAATAATGTATGGGTAGATAAATTTAACCATAGAAAAATGTAAACTTTAGTGAATGACATTATAAATAAAATCAAAGGATAAACTTGGAAAAATATTTGCATGTAACTCACAATAAAAATGAAAAGTTGATTGTCCACTGAAAGGGAATTTCTCAAATTATGTTGCATTCATATAATGAAATATCATGCAGTCATTCAAACACATGCAAAGGCAGGGAGGGAATTATAAATGAGTGATGGTCAAAAATAACTTTAGCCTCGCCTTAAAGCTTTAAAAATTTTAAGAAGATAACATACTTTTATATTAGTTGTGCACTAAAAGTTATTAAAAATAAAATGGGGAAAGAACAAGAAAAGTATACAGCTATATAACTTAGAACAATGCCAAATATATAGTATTAAGTGAAGAAAGCACTTGCAAAATAGTGTCTATAGGATAATCCTTTTTTTGATAAAAACACTACTATTAGAATAGAAATATAGAAAAACTGTATAAAAAACTATTAATGATAGGTCAGGGGTGTGAGATTATGAGTACTTTTCACTTTCTACATTACATGTTTATGTAATGTTAAAATTTGTAATATGTATGTATAACTTCCATAATCAGAAAAAAATTGAAGATATACCTTTTTAAATGTTTTAACTATATATCCTTAATGGTTCTTGATACATACAACAACTTGGATTAATCTCAAAATCATTATGGTGAGTGAATGAAGCCAGACAAAAAAGAGAAAATACTGTGTGCTTCCATTTATAAAATGTTCAACAATAGATAAAACTATCTATGGTGATAGAATTCAGAAGAGTGACACTGTTGGGAGAAGTTTGGCATGAAGGATCATGAAGGAATCTTTTAGAGTGAAGGAAATTTTTTTTTCTTGATGGAGACGTGGATGACAGGGGTTCATGCTTTTGTCAAAATAGATTGAACTTTTCACTTAAGATCTGAGCATTTATTGTATGTAAATTATACCTCAATAAAAAAGTTATTAGTGAAAATAATACTCTTAAAATATTAGAAGAAAATATAAATTACTATTTTTATAGTCTAGAATGGGGAAGGCCTTTCTTAGTGTAACACAAAACCCAGAAACTATAAAGGAAAAGATAGAGGAAGATTTTAATTTATTTTCTTATATTGCTTTCTTTTATTTTATTGAATAGGTAAGAAATTTACATGATGTGGTAGGCTGAATAATGATCCTCCATAGATGTCCATGTCCTTATTCCCTGGAACCTGTGAATATTACCTTACATGGAACATGGGACTTTGCAGATGTGATTAAGTAAATGAGGTTGACCTTCTAAAACTCTTCCAAAAAATTGAAGAAGGAACACTCCCAACTCATTTTACAAGGCCAGCATTACCCTCAGACCAAAGCCACATAAGGACACTACAATAAAAAAAAAATTACAAGCCAATATCCCTGATGAATTTTAAGTGAAAACATCCTCAACAAAATACTAGCAAATCAGATTCAACAGGATCATATACTATGATCAAGTGGAATTTACCCCTGGAATACAAGGATGGTTCAACATATGCAAAGCAATAAATGTTATACACCACATTAATAGAATGAATGATAAAAATCATATGATCAACTCAATCGAAGCAGAAAAAGCATTTGACAAAATACAACATTTCATGGTAAAAAATCTCCAAAAAGTGGGTATATAAGGAACATATCTCAACATAATAAAGACTTTATATGGCAGCCCACAGATAACATCATACTCAAGAGTGAAAAGTTGAAAGCTTTTCCTCTAAGAGCAAAAACAAGATAAAGATGCCCACTTTACCATTCTTATTTAACATAGTACTGATGTCCTAGCCAGAGCAATTAGGCAAGAAGAAGAAATAAAAGGTATCCAAATCAGAGAGGAAATAGTAAAACTGTCACTATTTGCAGATGACATGACACTTTATACAGAAAACCCTAAAGACGCCACAAAAAAAAACTGTTAGAACTAATAAACGAATTTGATAAAGTTGTAGAACAAAAAACCAACATACAGAAATCAGCTGCATTTTTATACACTATCAATGAACTATCTCAAAAAGAAATAAAGGTTAACAAAAAGCTCATTTACAGCAATATCTAAAGGAATGAATATGTAGGAATAAACTTAACAAGGGAGATGATAGCCCTGTACATTGAAAACGCTAAGTGTCTGATGAAAGAAATTGAAAGAAGACACAAATAAATGGAAAGATATTTCATGCTCATGGATTGGAAAAATTAATATCACTAAAATGTCCATACTATCCAAAGCAATCTACAAATTGAATGCAATCTCGATCAAATGCCAATGGCATCTTTCATATAAATAAGAAAAACAATTCTAAAATTTGTATGGAACCACAAAAAGACCCCAAATAGCCAAAGCAATACTGGGAAATAACAAATCTGGAGTCATCACACTCCCTGATTCCAAACTATATTACAGAGTTATATCCTCAAGGTCCATACATGTTAATAATAAAAACAGTATGGTATTGGCATAAAAGAGAAACATAGTCCAGTGGAACTAAACAGAGAGCCCAGAAATAAACCATAGATATACTATCAACTATTCTTTGACAAGAATGCCAAGAATACACAATAGAGAAAGGGTAGCCTCTTCAATAAACCATTTTGGGAAAACTGGATATCCATTTGCACAAGAATGAAACTAGACACCTATCTTACACCACTCACAAAAGTTAACTCGAAATGGATTAAAGACTTAAACTTAAGACCTGAAACCATAAAACTCCTAAAACAAAACACAGGAGAAAATCTCCTTAACATTCGTCTTGGCAATGATTTCAACAATATGACACCAAAATCACAAGCAATAAAAGTAAAAATAAACAGGTCAGACAACATCAAACTAAAAAGCTCTGCACAGCAAAAGAAACAATCAACGAAATGAAACAGCAGCCTGAGAAATGGGAGAAAATATTTGCAAGCTATCTGATAAGAGGTTAATATCCAAAATATATAAGAAACTCATATAACTCAATACCAAAATAATAATAACCCAACTTTTTGAATGGGCAAAGGATCTGAATAGACATTTTTCCAATGAAGTCATATAAATGGCCAACAGGTATATGAAAAGCTGCTCAACATAGCTAATCATCAGGGAAACGCAAATCAAAACCACATTGAGATAACAACTCACACCTGTGTGATCAAAAACACAAGAGATAAAAAGTGTTGGCGAGGGTGTAGGGAAAAGGGAACCATTGTACACTGTTCATGGGAAAGTAAATTGGTACATCATTATGGAAAATAGTATGGAGGTTCCCCAACAAATTAAATATTGAATTACTGTATGACCCAGCAATTCCACTACTGGGTATATATTCAAAGGAAATGACATCAGTATCTCAATGAGATATCTGTATTCACATGTTCATTGTAGCATTATTTACAAAATGTGGAGAAGAGCTTCAAGATGGCGGAAGAGTAAGACATGGGATCACTTTCTTCCCCACAAATACATCAGAAATACATCTACATGTGGAACAACTCCTACAGAACACCTACTGAACGCTGGCAAAAGACCTCAGACCTCCCAAAAGGCAAGAAACTCCCCACGTACCTGGGTAGGGCAAAAGAAAAAACAGCAACAAAAGAATAGGGACTGGACCTGCACCAGTGGGAGGGAGCTGTGAAGGACGAAAGGTTTCCACACACTAGAAGCCCCTTTGCGGGCAGAGACTGTGGGTTGTGGAGGGGGAAGCTTCGGAGCCGCGGAGGAGAGCACAGCAACAGGGGTGCGGAGGGCAAAGCGGAGAGATTCCCACACAGAGGATTGGTGCCGACCAGCACTCACCAGCCCAAGAGGCTTGTCTGCTCACTCTCCGGGATGGGCGGGGGCTGGGAGCTGCAGCTCGGGCTTTGGTCGCATCACAGGGAGAGGACAGGGGTTGGCTGCGTGAACACAGCCTGAAGGGGGTTAGTGCACCACAGCTAGCTGGGAGGGAGTCCAGGAAAAAGTCTGGACCTACCGAAGAGGCAAGAGACTATTTCTTGTCTCTTTCTTTCCTGGTGCGCAAGGAGAGGGGATTAAGAGCGCTGCTTAAAGGAGCTCCAGAGACGGGTGTGAGCCGCGGCTATCAGCGCAGACACCAGAGACCACCATGAGACACTAAGGCAGCTGCTGCAGCCACCAAGAAGCCTATGTGCAAGCACAGGTCACTATCAACACCTCCCCTCCTGGGAGCCTGTGCAGCCCGCCACTGCCAGGGTCCCGGGATCCAGGGACAACTTCCCAGGGAGAACACACAGTGCGCCTCAGGCTGGTGCAACGTCATGCTGGCCTCTGCCACCACAGGCTCGCCCCACACCCCGTAACTGTCCCTCCCCCAAGCCTGAGTGAGCCAGAGCCCCCAAATCAGCTACTCCTTTAACCCCGTCCTGTCTGAGCAAAGAACAGACGCCCTCAGGGAACCTACATGCAGAGGCGGGTCCAAATCCAAAGCTGAACCCCAGGAGCTGTGCAAACAAAGAAGAGAAAAGGAAAACTCTCCCAGCATCCTCAGGAGCAGCGGATTAAATCTCCACAATCAACTTGATGTACCCTGCATCTGTGGAATACCTGAATAGACAACGAATCATCCCAAATTGAGGAGGTGGACTTTGGGAGCAACAATATATATATATATATATATATATATTATTTCCCTTTTTCTTTTTTTGGGAGTGTGTATGTGTATGCTTCTGTGTGTGATTTTGTCTGTATAGCTTGGCTTTTACCATTTGTCCTAGGGTTCAGTCTGTCCGTTTTTTGGGGTTTTGTGGTTTTTTGTTTTTAGTATAGTTTTTAGTGCTTGCTATCATTGGTGGATTTTTCGGTTTGGTTGCTCTTTTCTTTCTTTCTTTCTTAGGGTGTATGTGTATGCTTCTGTGTGTGATTTTGTCTGTATAGCTTGGCTTTTACCATTTGTTCTAGTGTTCTCTCTGTCCGTTTTTTTGTTTTTTGTTTTTTAGTATAGTTTTTAGTGCTTGTTATCATTAGTGGATTTCTTTTTTGGTTTGGTTGCTCTCTTCTTTCTTTCTTTCATTTTTTTTTATTACTCAAAAAATTTTAATGATTATTTTTTATGTTTTATTTTAGTAACTTTATTTTATTTTATCTTCATTCTTTCTTTCCTTTTTATTCTCCCTTTTATTCAGAGCCATGTGGATGGCAGGCACTTGGTACTACAGCCAAGCGTCAGGCTGTGTCTCAGAGGTGGGAGAGCCAAGTCCAGGACATTGGTCCACAAGAGACCTCCCAGCTCCACAAAATATCAAATGGCAAAAATCTCCCAAGATCTCCATCTCAATGCCAAGACCCAGCTCCGCTCAACGACCAGGAAGTTCCAGTGCTGGACACCCTATGCCAAACAACTAGCAAGAAAGGAACACAACCCCACCCGTTAGCAGAGAGGCTGCCTAAAATCATAAGAAGGCCAAAGAAACCCCAAAACACACCACCAGACGTGGACCTAGCCACCACAAAGACAAGATCCAGCCTCATCCTCCAGAACACAGGCACTAGTCCCCTCCACCACGACGCCTACACAACCCACTGAACCAACCTTAGCCACTGGGGACAGACATCAAAAAAAATGGGAACTATGAACCCGCAGCCTGCGAAAAGAAGACCCCAAACACAGTAAGTTAAGCAAAATGAGAACACAGAGAAACACACAGCAGATGAAGGAGCAAGATAAAAACCTACCAGAACTAACAAATGAAGAGGAAATAGGCAGTCTACCTGAAAAAGAAATCAGAATAATGATAGTAAACATGATCCAAAATCTTGGAAATAGAATGGAGAAAATACAAGAAATGGTTAACAAGGACCTAGAAGGACTAAAGAGCAAACAAACAGTGATGAGCAGCACAATAAATGAAATTAAAAATTCTCTAGAAGGGATCAATAGCAGAATAACTGAGGCAGAAGAAAGGATAAGTGACCTGGAAGATAAAATAGTGGAAATAATGACTGCAGAGCAGAATAAAGTAAAAAAAAAAAAATGAAAAGAATTGAGGAGAGCCTCAGAGACCTCTGGGACAATATTAAATGCACGAACATTCAAATTATAGGGGTCCCAGAAGAAGAAGAGAAAAAGAAAGGGACTGAGAAAATATTTGAAGAGATTATAGTTGAAAACTTCCCTAATATGGGAAAGGAAATAGTTAATCAACTCCAGGAAGCACAAAGAGTCCCATACAGGATAAATCCAAGGAGAAACCCACCAAGACACAAATTAATCAAACAATCAAAAATTAAATACAAAGAAAAAATATTAAAAGCAGCAAGGGATAAACAACAAATAACATAGAAGAGAATCCCCATAAGATTAACAGCTGATCTTTCAGCAGAAACTCTGCAAGCCAGAAGGGAGTGGCAGGACATATTTAAAGTGATGAAAGGGAAAAACCTACAATCAAGATTACTCTACCCAGCAAGGATCTCATTCAGATTTGATGGAGAGATTAAAAGCTTTACAGACAAGCAAAAGCTAAGAGGGTTCAGCACCAACAAACCAGCTTTATAGCAAATGCTAAAGGAACTTCTTTAGGCAGGAAACACAAGAGAAGGAAAAGACCTACAATAACAAATGCAAAACAATTAAGAAAATGGGAATAGGAACATACATATTGATAATTACCCTAAATGTAAATGGATTAAATGCTCCAACAAAAAGACCCCGACTGGCTGAATGGATACAAAAACAAGACCCATATATATGCTGTCTACGAGAGACTCACTTCAGACCTAGGGAAATCATAAAGATCAGATCAGAAATAAATGAACAAGAAATGAAGGAAATGATAGCAAAGATCAATAAAACTAAAAGCTGGTTCTTTGAGAAGATAAACAAAATTGATAAACCATTAGCCAGACTCATCAAGAAAAAAAGGGAGAAAACTCAAATCAATAGAATTAGAAATGAAAAAGGAGAAGTAACGGACACTGCAGAAATACAAAAGATCATGAGAGATTACTACAAGCAACTCCATGCCAATAAAATGGAAAACCAGGAAGAAGTGGGCAAATTCTTAGAACTGCACAATCTGCCATGACTGAATCAGGAAGAAATAGAAAATATGAACAGACCAATCACATGCACTGAAATTGAAACTGTGATTAAAAATCTTCCAACAAACAAAAGCCCAGGACCAGATGGCTTCACAGGCGAATTCTATCAAACATTTAGAGAAGAGCTAACACCCATCCTTCTCAAACTCTTTCAAGAAATTGCAGAGGAAGGAATACTCCCAAACTCATTCTATGAGGCCACCATAACCCTGATACCAAAA
>NC_041234.1:34015267-34016768 GCF_002837175.3 Physeter macrocephalus | reverse complement strand
GCCATGACTGAATCAGGAAGAAATAGAAAATATGAACAGACCAATCACATGCACTGAAATTGAAACTGTGATTAAAAATCTTCCAACAAACAAAAACCCAGGACCAGATGGCTTCACAGGCGAATTCTATCAAACATTTAGAGAAGAGCTAACACTTACCCTTCTCAAACTCTTCCAAAAGATAGCAGATGGAGGAACACTCCCAAACTTATTCTATGAGGCCACCATCACCCTGAGACAAAGATGTCACAAAGAAAGAAAACTACAGGCTAATATCACTGATGAACATAGATGCAAAAATCGTGAACAGGGGAGATCGAGGCAAGATGGCGGAAGAGTAAGACGCGGAGATCACCTTCCTCCTCACAGATACATCAGAAATACAGCTACACGTGGAACTTCTCCTATAGAACACCCACCGAATGCTGGCAGAAGACCTCAGACCTCACAAAAGGCAAGAAACTCCCCACGTACCTGGGTAGGGCAAAAGAAAAAAGAATAAACAGAGACAAAGAATAGGGACGGGACCTGCACCAGTGGGAGGGAGCCATGAGGGAAGAAAGGTTCCCACACACGAGAAGCCCCTTCGTGGGCAGAGACTGCGGTCGGCGGAGGGGGAAGCTCTGGAGCCTCGGAGGAGAGCACAGCAGCGGGGTGAGGAGGGCAAAGCGGAGAGATTTCCATACAGAGGATCGGTGCCGACCAGCACTCACCAGCCCGAGAGGCTTGTCTGCTCACCCGCCAGGGCGGGCGGGGGCTAGGAGCTGAGCCTTGGGCTTCAGTCGGATCCCAGGGAAAGGTCTGGAGTTGGCAGAGTCAAAACAGCCTGAAGGGGCTAGTGCGCCACGGCTAGCCGGGAGGGAGTCCGGTTGAAGTCTGGAGCTCCCTAAGAGACAAGAGACCTTTTCTTCCCTCTTTGCTTCCTGGTGCGCGAGGAGAGGGGTTTAAGTGCGCCGCTTAAAGGAGCTCCAGAAACGGGCGCGGAGCTACCGAAGAGACAAGAGACTTTTTTTTTTGCCTCTTTGTCTACTGGTGCGAGAGGAGAGGGGATTAAGCGCACCGCGTAAAGGAGCTCCAGAAACGGGCGCGGAGCTGCCGAAGAGATAGGAGACTTTTTCTTGCCTCTTTGCTTCCTGGGACGCAAGGAGAGGGGATTAAGGGCACCGCGTAAAGGAGCTCCAGAAACAGCCACGAGCCACGGCTGTCGGCGCGGACAGCAGAGACGGGCGTGGGACGCTAAGGTTGCTGCTGCCGCCACCAAGAGTCCTGTGTGTGAGCACAGGTCACTCTCCACACCGCCCCTCCCGGGAGCTCGTGCAGCCCGCCACTGCCGGCAATCAACTTGAAGTTCCCTGCGTCTGTGGAAAACCTGAATAGACAGAGAAATATCCCAAGTTGAGGAGGTGGACTTTGGGAGCAAGATATACTATTATTTTCCCCTTTTTTCTTTTTGTGAGTGTGTATGTGTGTGCTGCTGTGTGAGATTTTGTCTGTATAGCTT
>NC_041234.1:34008058-34009154 GCF_002837175.3 Physeter macrocephalus | reverse complement strand
CTTCCAAAAGATAGCAGAGGGAGGAACACTCCCAAACTCATTCTATGAAGCGACCATCACCCTGATACCAAAACCAGACAAAGACGTCACAAAGAAAAGAACTACAGCCCAATATCACTGATGAACATAGATGCAAAAATCCTCAACAAAATACTAGCAAACAAAATCCAACAGCACATTAAAAGGATCATAAACCATGATCAAGTGGGGTTTATTCCTGAAATGCAAGAATTCTTCCATATATGCAAATCAATCAACGTGATACACCTAATCAACAAACTGAAGGAGAAAAACCATATGATCACCTCAATAGATGCAGAGAAAGCTTTTGACAAAATTCAACATCCATTTATGATAAAAACCCTGCAGAAAGTAGGCATAGAATGAACTTTTCTCAACATAATAAAGGCCATATATGACAAACCCACAGCCAGCATTGTTCTCAATGGTGAAAAACTGAAACCATTTCCACTAAGATCAGGAACAAGACAAGGTTGCCCACTCTCACCACTCTTATTCAACATAGTTTTGGAAGTTCTAGCCACAGCAATCAGAGAAGAAAAAGAAATAAAAGGAATCCAAATAGGAAAAGAAGAAGTAAAGCTGTCACTATTTGCAGATGACATGATATTATACATAGAGAATCCTAAGGATGCTACCAGAAAACTACTAGAGCTAATCAATGAATTTGGCAAAGTAGCAGGATACAAAATTAATGCACAGAAATCTCTGGCATTCTTATACACTAATGATGAAAAATCTGAGAGTGAAATTAAGAAAACACTCCCATTTACCATTGCAACAAAAAGAATAAAATATCTAGGAATAAACCTACCTAAGGAGACAAAAAACTTGTATGCAGAAAACTATAAGACACTGATGAAAGAAATTAAAGATGATACAAATAGGTGGAGAAATATACCATGTTCTTGGATTGGAAGAATCAACATTGTGAAAATGACTCTACTACCCAAAGCAATCTACAGATTCAATGCAATCCCTATCAAACTACCACTAGCATTTTTTACAGAACTAGAAAAAAAAATTTCACAATTTGTATGGAAACACAAAAGACCCCAAATAGCAAAAGCAATCT
>NC_041234.1:33997693-34006651 GCF_002837175.3 Physeter macrocephalus | reverse complement strand
TGATACACCATATCAACAAACTGAAGGAGAAAAACCATATGATCGTCTGAATAGATGCAGAGAAAGCTTTTGACAAAATTCAACACCCATTTATGATAAAAACCCTGCAGAAAGTAGGCATAGAATGAACTTTTCTCAACATAATAAAGGCCATATATGACAAAACCACAGCCAGCATCATCCTCAATGGTGAAAAACTGAAAACATTTCCACTAAGATCAGGAATAAGACAAGGTTGCCCACTCTCACCACTCTTATTCAACATAGTTTTGGAAGTTCTAGCCAACCACTCTTATTCAACATAGCTTTGGAAGTTCTAGCCACAGCAATCAGAGAAAAAAAACAAAAGGAATACAAATTGGAAAAGAAGAAGTAAAGCTGTTTTTGTTTGCAGATGACATGATACTACACATAGAGAATCCTAAAGATGCTACCAGAAAACTAGTAGAGCTAATCAATGAATTTGGTAAAGTAGCCGGATACAAAATTAATGCACAGAAATCTCTGGCATTCTTATACACTAATGATGAAAAAAAATCTGAGAGTGCAATTAAGAAAACACTCCCATTTACCATTGCAACAAAAAGAATAAAATATCTAGGAATAAACCTACCTAAGGAGAAAAAAGACCTGTATGCAGAAAATTATAAGACACTGATGAAAGAAATTAAAGATGATACAAATAGATGGAGAGATATACCATGTTCTTGGATTGGAAGAATCAACATTGTGAAAATGACTCTACTACCCAAAGCAATCTACAGATTCAATGCAATCCCTATCAAACTACCACTGGCATTTTTTACAGAACTAGAAAAAAAAATTTCACAATTTGTATGGAAACACAAAAGACCCCGAATAGCCAAAGCAATCTTGAGAAAGAAAAATGGAGCTGGAGGAATCAGGCTCCCTGACTTCAGATTATACTACAAGGCTACAGTAATCAAGACAGTATGGTACTGGCACAAAAACAGAAATATAGATCAATGGAACAGGATAGAAAGCCCAGAGATAAACCCACACACATATGGTCACCTTATCTTTGATAAAGGAGGGAAGGATATACAGTGGAGAAAAGACAGCCTCTTCAATAAGTGGTGCTGGGAAAACTGGACAGCTACATGTAAAAGTATGAAATTAGAACAATCCCTAACACCACACACAAGAATAAACTCAAAATGGGTTAAAGACCTAAATGTAAGGCCAGACACTATCAAACTCTTAGAGGAAAACATAGGCAGAACACTCTATGGCATAAATCACAGCAGGATCCTTTTGGACCCATCTCCTAGAGAAATGCAAATAAAAACAAAAAAAAACAAATGGGACCTAATGAAACTTAAAAGCTTTTGCACAGCAAAGGATACCATAAACAAGACCAAAAGACAACCCTCAGAACGAGAGAAAATATTTGCAAATGAAGCAACTGACAAAGGATTCATATCCAAAATTTAGAAGCCACACATGCAGCTCAATACCAAAAAACAGACAACCCAATCCAAAAATGGCCAGCAGAACTAAATAGACATATCTCCAAAGAAGAGACACAGATTGCCAACAAACACATGAGAGAAATGCTCAACATCATTAATCATTAGAGAAATGCCAACCCAAACTACAATGAGGTATCATCTCACACCGGTCAGAATGGCCATCATCAAAAACTCTAGAAACAATAAATGCTGTAGAGGGTGTGCAGAAAAGGGAACACTCTTGCACTGCTGCTGGGAATGTCAATTGATACAGCCACAATGGAGAACACTATGGAGTTTCCCTAAAAAACTACAGCAACCTAGGAGTCCATCAACAGATGAATGGATAAAGAAGACGTGGCACATATATACAATGGAATTTTACTCAGCCATAAAAAGAAACGAAACTGAGTTATTTGTAGTGAGGTGGATGGACATGGAGTCTGTCATACAGAGTGAAATAAGTCAGAAGGAGAAAAACAAATACCATATGCTAACACATATATATGGTAAGAAAAAAAATGTCATGAAGAGCCTAGTGGTAGGACGGGAATTAAACACAGACCTCCTAGAGCATGGCCTTGAAGATATGGGGTGGGGAAAGGGTAAACTCTGACGAAATGAGAGAGTGGCGTGGACATATATACACTACCAAATGTAGGGTGGATAGCTATTGGGAAGCAGCTGCATGGCACAGGGAGATCAGCTAGGTGGTTTGTGACCACCTAGAGTGGTGGGATAGGGATGGTGGGAGGGAGGGAGGTGAAAGAGGGAAGAGATATGGGAACATATGTATATGTATAACTGATTCACTTTGTTGTAAAACAGAAACTAACACACCATTGTAAAGCAATTATACTCCAATAAAGATGTTAAAAAAAAGAAGAAAACACTTTGCCAAGACATAGAGTCCACTTCCAAGATGGCAGAATAATGTGTTCTGTGGACCCATTTCCCAGTATACATGCAAAATTAGTGAAAATATTTTTTTAAAAACAACCATTTAAAATCTCTGAAAATTGTCCTAAAAGCATACACCAAATGAAGCATTTATTCAAGAAAATCTCTTAAAACTTGGTGAGAATAATGAGAGTCTGTGGCTTTCAATCCGTGACCCACTCCCTCCTTCCCCTTCCCCCACTCAGCTTGAAGGAAGCTCCACTGTGGGTAGGTGTGGCCAAAAAGTTGAGACTCCCACTCTCCTCAGCATCCAGCCAACAATTACTATATCTCACCTGGAGAGGCAGGCCACCAGCATTTCTCATCCCTTCCAATCTGAGTTGAAGAGGTGAGTGCAGTCAAGAGGCTGTGGGCTCCCTTCCTCTACCTAGCTCCTTACTCATAGGGCAGAGTCTCTATCCCAGGCATGACAGGCCAGAAATACAGGTGGCCCAGTCAACTTCACCCAAGCTCACTCATAGGCAAAAGTTCCACACTGAGAGAGGCAAGTTGAAAAGACAAAGGTCTACTGCCCTGCTCAGCACTCAGATTAGTGGCCCAGAGATTTTTCCCAGGGAGAGTGGTTGTCTATAGGAAAAGAGTTCCAGAGCTCTTCCCAAACGAACCTACTTTATTTGAAACAAAGTATGGGGAATTTGCAGCCTAAGAACACTCCTGAAAATAATAATTTCTCTTAATTAATTTAGCAATAAGCTAAATCATAGGCCAGCTAGTTCACCAAACAGAAGCAGGGAAACTTATAGCTAAGAGCCTTTGCTGGGATCATAACAGACCTCCCAGTCTGATCTCAAAAAATACCCCTACAGGGCTTCCCTGGTGGCACAGTAGTTGAGAATCTGCCTGCCAATGCAGGGGACACGGGTTCGAGCCCTGGTCTGGGAAGATCCCACATGCCGTGGAGCAACTGGGCCCGTGAGCCACAACTACTGAGCCTGCGCGTCTGGATCCTGTGCTCCGCAACAAGAGAGGCCGAGATAGTGAGAAGCCCGCACACCGCAATGAAGAGTGGCCACTGCTTGCCGCAACTAGAGAAAGCCCTCACACGAAGGCTTTCAACCCTTTCAAGCCCTCAAACGAAGACCCAACACAGCCAAAAATAAATAAATAAATAAATTTATTTTAAAAAAATAAATTTATTTTTAAAAAAATTCCCCTACACAAAACTGACTAGATCAGACTGTGAAGCAAATTATGCCCCAGGACATTGCAAAAATAATAGAGCAATCAGCCAATAATTAGTAGAGATCAACAGCTGTGGGTGATATCAAATGAGATAGATAATTTAACAGAGAGATCAGGGAAGGAGACAGTCAAAATGAGCCCTGCTAAAAGCACGTCTGGATCCTGTGCTCCGCAACAAGAGAGGCCGAGATAGTGAGAAGCCCGCACACCGCAATGAAGAGTGGCCACTGCTTGCCGCAACTAGAGAAAGCCCTCACACGAAGGCTTTCAACCCTTTCAAGCCCTCAAACGAAGACCCAACACAGCCAAAAATAAATAAATAAATAAATAAATTTTAAAAAAATAAATTTATTTTTAAAAAAATTCCCCTACACAAAACTGACTAGATCAGACTGTGAAGCAAATTATGCCCCAGGACATTGCAAAAATAATAGAGCAATCAGCCAATAATTAGTAGAGATCAACAGCTGTGGGTGATATCAAATGAGATAGATAATTTAACAGAGAGATCAGGGAAGGAGACAGTCAAAATGAGCCCTGCTAAAAGCACGTCATCCCATGGTGACCGTGCACATGCCCAAGGCTGAGAACCCTGAGGAGCAACACCAGAGTTTCATACTATGGGGAAATAGCCTTCACTAAAGTACTTTAGCCAAGTCACTAAAAAATAAATAAATAAGTAAAAAGCAACAAAAACAAGCACTAGCAAGAAGTGAGGGGAATCAGTAACCACAGTTGCTGCAATATATTACTAAAATGTCCAATTTTCAACAAAAAATAGTGAGACATACAAAGAAAGAGGAAAATGTGACCATACAAAAGGGAAAAATTAATACAACAGAAACTGCCTATGAGAGGGGTCAGATATTGGGTTTAACATGTCAGGACTTCAAAGGAGCCATTATAAGTATGTTTGAAGAACTAAAGGACACCTTGCTTGAGGGAGTAAAGGAAAAGGACATTCAAAAGCAGCCTCATACATGCAGAATTTAGAAAGCCACACACATGCTCAGTCATGCTGACAAACGACCTGAGAAAACCTTAAGCTTTCACCTCAGGTGATACCTAGGCTCAGAGCAGGCCTATCTAATCCATAAGGAATACACCAGCAAAGAGTCAGTCTGAAAAGATCGCGGGAGAAGTTGTTAATCTCTCTTGTTTGTTTGTTTGATTGTTTCTACTCCTGAAATTCAAGGAAATCTCTGTGCAAAAATTAGCTGAACAAAAGGCAAAGGAACAGAGACATCATTGAGCACACACAACAAGGAATAGTCTTTGAAAATTTATTATGGTATGGTCTAAAAGCAAACAGGGAAAATCTGATTTTCAAAGTTATGACATTATAATTATCAAATGCTCAATTTTCAACAAGAAATACAAAAAATACCAGAAAAACATGGTTCATTCTAATGGACAAAATAAAGTGATAGAATTTTTCCCCAGTGCATTTTATGCAGAAATAGAAAACTCCACACCAAAATTCATATGAATCTTAAGAGACTTCAAATAGCAAAAATATCTTGGAAAAGAACAAAGAAGAACTCACACCTCCTGATTTCAAAAATTACCACAGTGCTACAGTAATCAAAACAGTATGGTATATGCATAAAGACAGACATATAGACAAAATGAATAGAATAGAGAGCCTAGAAGTAAACCCTCACACATGTGGCTAAATGATTTTTGTTCAATGGGGAGAGGACAGTCTTTTCAACAAATGGTCCTGGGAAAACTGGGCATTCGCATGTAAAAGGATGAAGTTGGACTCATATCATACATCATATACAAAAATTAACTCAAGATGGATCAAAGACCTAAATGTAAGAGCTAAAACTGTAAAGCTCTTAGAAGAAAACATAGTGGGAAGTTTTAATGACGTTGGATTTGGCAATGATTTCTTGAATATGACACCAAAAACACAAGCAACAAAAGAAAAAATTAATAAATTAATTAAATAGGACTTCATCAAAATTTAAAACATTTGTGTAACAAAGGACACTATCAAGAGGGTAGAAAAACAACCCGTGGGAGAATGGGAGAAAATATTTGCAAATTATATATCTGCTGAGGAATTGTTATGGACTGAATTTTGCCCCTCCCGCCAATTTTATATGTTGAAATCCTAAACTCCCTGTACCTCAGAATGTAACTGTATTTGGAGATAAGGTCCTTAAAGAGGTAATTATGGTTAAATGACATCATTAAGGTGGGTAAAATCAATATGATTGGTGTCCTTATAAGAAGAGGAAATTAGGACACAGACAAATGTAGAGGGAAGACCATGTGACAAGAAAGGGAGAGACGGTCATACAGAGTGAAGTAAGTCAGAAAGAGAAAAACAAATATTGTATAATATCACTTATGTGTGCAATCTAGAAATATGGTACAGATGAACTTATTTGCAAAGCAGAAATAGAGTCACAGAAGTAGAGAACAAACTTACAGTTACCAAGGGGGGAAGGGAGGGTGGGATGAAATGGGAGATTGGGATTGACATATATACACTACTATGTATAAAATAGATAAATAGTGAGAACCTACTGTATAGCACAGGGAACTCTACACAATGCTCTGTAGTGACCTAAATGGGAAGGAAATCTAAAAACGAGTGGATATATGTATATGTATAACTGATTCACTTTGCTGCACAGCAGAAACTAACACAACATTGTAAAGCAGCTGTACTCCAATAAAAATTAATTTTGAAAGAAAGGAAGGAAGGAAGGAAGGAAGGGAGGGAGGGAGGAAGGGAAGGAGGAAGGAAGGGAGGGAGAAATGACCACCTACAAGCCAAGGAAAAAGGCCTCAGAAAGAAACTAACCCTTCTGAAACCTTGATCTTGGACTTCTAGACTCCAGAATCACAAGAAAATTCATTCCTGTTGTTTAAGCCACCCAGCCTTTGGTTGTTATGGCAGCCTTAGGAAACTGATGCAGGGTTAATACCCAGAATATACACAAAATAACACCTACAACTCAACAGCAAGAAAACCAAGCAACCTGATTCAAAAATGGGCAAAGGACTTGAATAGATATTTCTCCGATGAAGAATCAAATGCTCAACATCTCCAATGGTTAAGGAAATGCAAATCAAAACTACCATGAGATACTACCTCATATCCAAGGGGATAGTTATTTTCAAGAAAATAACAAGTGTTTGCAAGGATGTGGAGAAATTCAACACCTGTACATTAGTAGTGGGAATATAAAATGGTGTGGCTGCTATGGAAAACAGCATAGTAGTTCCTCAAAAAATGAAACAGAATTACAGTATAATTCAGCAATTCCACTTCTAGGTATCTACCCCAAATAATTGAAAGCAGGGACTCAAACAGATATTTGTAGCCAGTATTCATAGCAGCATTATTCAAAATAGCCAAAAGATGTGAATATCCTAAATGTCCATCAACAGGTGAATGGATAAACAAAATGTGGTGTATACATACAATGGAATATTATTCAGCCTTAAGAAGGAATGAGATTCTGATAAATACTACAACATGGATGAACCTTGAAAACATGTTAAGTTAAATAAGCCAGACACAAAAGAACAATTATTGTATGATTCCACTTATATGAGATACCTAGAGCAGTCAAATTCACAAAACAGAAAGTAGAAAGATGGTTACCAGGGCCTGAGGGGGAGGTGGAGGGGGAAGTTGTTTAATGGTTACAGAATTTTAGTTTGGGATGACAAAAAAATTCTGGAGTTGGATGATGTTTGCACAACAATGTGAATGCACTTAATACCACTGAATTATACACTTTAAAATGGTTTAAAAGGTAAGGTTTAGGTTATGTATGATATTTTACCACAATTTTTATATGGGCAAAGGATTTGAATAGGCATTTCTCCAAAGAAGATATAAAAATGACCAATAAGCACAAAAAAAGGATGCTCAACATTATTAATCATTAGGAGAATGAAATTTTGTAGTAAGTTTTGAAATATGGGAGTGTTAAGTCCTCCAAATGTGTACTTCTTCTGCAAATGTTTTGGTTACTCTGCATCCTTTCTACTTCCATAAGATATTATAATAATTTTGTCATTTTTGAAAAAAAAAGGCATCTGGGATTTTGATATAGATTACATTTAACTTGTAGTGGATTTAGGGAGTACCTCCATCTTAACAAACTTAAATCTTCCAATCTACGAACATAGAATTTCTTTCCATTTATTAGGCCTTCTTGTTAATTTCTCTCAACAACATTTTATAGATTTCATTGTACAAGTTTTGCACTTTTTTTAAATTTTTAAATTTTATTTAATTTTTTTTAAAAGGCAGGTTCTTATTAGTCATCAATTTTATACTCATCAGTGTACACATGCCAATCCCAAACACCCAATTCATCACACCACCACAACCCCCCCCCCACGGCTTACCCCACGTGGTGTCCATATGTTTGTTCTCTACATCTGTGTCTCAATTTCTGCCCTGTAAACCGGTTCATCTGTACCATTTTTCTAGGTTCCACATATATGCGTTACTATACGATATTTGTTTTTCTCTTTCTGACTTACTTCATTCTGTATGACAGTCTCTAGATCCATCCACGTCTCAACAAATGACCCAATTTCATTCCTTTTTATGGCTGAGTAATATTCCATTGTATATATGTACCACATGTCCTTTATCCATTCGTCTGACGATGGGCATTTAGGTTGCTTCCATGACCTGGCTATTGTAAATACTGCTGCAATGAACATTGGGGTGCATGTGTCCTTTTTTAAAACATCTTTATTGGAGTATAATTGCTTTACAATTGTGTGTTAGCTTCTGCTTTACAAAAAAAGTGCATCAGTTATACATATACATATGTTCCCATATCTCTTCCATCCTGCGTCTCCCTCCCTCCCACCCTCCCTATCCCACCCCTCTAGGTGGTCACAAACCACCTAGCTGATCTTCCTGTGCCATGCGGCTGCTTCCCACTAGCTATCCACCCTACGTTTGGTAGTGTATATATGTCCATGCCACTCTCACACTTCGTCACAGCTTACCTTTCCTCCTCCCCATATCCTCAAGTCCATGCTGTAGTAGGTCTGGGTTTTATTCCCGTTTTACCCCTAGGCTCTTCATGACATTTTTTTTTCTTAGATTCCATATATATGTGTTAGCATATGGTATTTGTTTTTCTCATTCTGACTTACTTCACTCTGTATGAAAGACTCCAGGTCCATCCACCTCACTACAAATAACTCCATTTCATTTCTTTTTATGGCTGAGGAATATTCCATTGTATATATGTGCCACATCTTCTTTATCCATTCATCTGTTGATGGACTCTTAGGTTGCTTCCATGTCCTGGCTATCGTAAATAGAGCTGCAATGAACATTTTGGTA
>NC_041234.1:33976314-33997252 GCF_002837175.3 Physeter macrocephalus | reverse complement strand
TATATTGAAGAATCCTTGCATTCCTAGAATAAACCCCACTTGATCATGGTGTATGATCCTTTTAATGTGCTGTTGGATTCTGTTTGCTAGTATTTTGTTGAGGATTTTTGCATCTATGTTCATCGGTGATGCTGGCCTGTAGTTTTCTTTCTTTGTGACATCTTTGTCTGGTTTTGATATAAGGGTAATGGTGGCCTCATAGAATGAGTTTATTACTGATTTTTGTATATTGATCCTGTATCTGCAACCATGCTGAAATTTATTATCTATAATAATTTTTTGTTGATTCTTTAGGATTTTCTCTCTGTCAGACCATATCTTTTGTGAATAGAGATAAATTTATTTCTTCCTTTTCAAATGGATGCTTTTTATTACTTTTGTTTGCCCCTTTGCCCTGGGTAGAACCAACAGGACAATGTTGAACCGAAGTGGCAAGGGAGGGCATCTTATCTTCTTCCTTGTCTCAAGAAGAAAGTATTTAGTCTTTAACCATTAAGTATGATGTTAACTCTGGGATTTTTGTAGATGTCCATCAGATTGAGGAAGTCATCCGTTTATAGTTTGTAGAGTATATTTTTTTGTCATCAATGGATGTTGGACTTTGTCAAATACTTTTCCAGTGTCTGAGATGACCATGTCGTTTCTGTTCTTTATTCTATTGATTTCTGGAAGTTAAACTATGCATACTTTGGGTAAATCTCACTTGATCATGGCATATAGTACTTTTTATACACTGCTGAATCCAGCTAGCTAGTATTTTAGTGAAGATTTTTTTAAAGCAATTAAAATTTTATTTTTCTTTTTTTAAAATTTATTTATTTATTTTTTGGCTGCGTTGGGTCTTCATTGATGCATGCAGGCTTTCTCTAATTGCATCGTGTGGGGTCTACTCTTCATTGTGGTGCACAGTCTTCTCATTGTGGTGGCTTCTCTTGTTGCGGAGCACAGGCCCTAGAGCGTGCAGGCTTCAGTAGTTGCAGCATATCCACCCTACGTTTGGTAGTGTATATATGTCCATGCCACTCTCACACTTCGTCACAGCTTACCTTTCCTCCTCCCCATATCCTCAAGTCCATGCTGTAGTAGGTCTGGGTTTTATTCCCGTTTTACCCCTAGGCTCTTCATGACATTTTTTTTTCTTAGATTCCATATATATGTGTTAGCATATGGTATTTGTTTTTCTCATTCTGACTTACTTCACTCTGTATGAAAGACTCCAGGTCCATCCACCTCACTACAAATAACTCTGCATTCCTAGAATAAACCCCACTTGATCATGGTGTATGATCCTTTTAATGTGCTGTTGGATTCTGTTTGCTAGTATTTTGTTGAGGATTTTTGCATCTATGTTCATCGGTGATGCTGGCCTGTAGTTTTCTTTCTTTGTGACATCTTTGTCTGGTTTTGATATAAGGGTAATGGTGGCCTCATAGAATGAGTTTATTACTGATTTTTGTATATTGATCCTGTATCTGCAACCATGCTGAAATTTATTATCTATAATAATTTTTTGTTGATTCTTTAGGATTTTCTCTCTGTCAGACCATATCTTTTGTGAATAGAGATAAATTTATTTCTTCCTTTTCAAATGGATGCTTTTTATTACTTTTGTTTGCCCCTTTGCCCTGGGTAGAACCAACAGGACAATGTTGAACCGAAGTGGCAAGGGAGGGCATCTTATCTTCTTCCTTGTCTCAAGAAGAAAGTATTTAGTCTTTAACCATTAAGTATGATGTTAACTCTGGGATTTTTGTAGATGTCCATCAGATTGAGGAAGTCATCCGTTTATAGTTTGTAGAGTATATTTTTTTGTCATCAATGGATGTTGGACTTTGTCAAATACTTTTCCAGTGTCTGAGATGACCATGTCGTTTCTGTTCTTTATTCTATTGATTTCTGGAAGTTAAACTATGCATACTTTGGGTAAATCTCACTTGATCATGGCATATAGTACTTTTTATACACTGCTGAATCCAGCTAGCTAGTATTTTAGTGAAGATTTTTTTAAAGCAATTAAAATTTTATTTTTCTTTTTTTAAAATTTATTTATTTATTTTTTGGCTGCGTTGGGTCTTCATTGATGCATGCAGGCTTTCTCTAATTGCATCGTGTGGGGTCTACTCTTCATTGTGGTGCACAGTCTTCTCATTGTGGTGGCTTCTCTTGTTGCGGAGCACAGGCCCTAGAGCGTGCAGGCTTCAGTAGTTGCAGCATGTGGGCTCAGAAGTTGTGGCTTGCAGGCTGTAGAGCGCAGGCTCAGTAGTTGTGGTGCATGGGCTTAGTTGCTCCGTGGCATGTGGGATCTTCCCTGACCAGGGATCAAACCTGTGTCGCCTGCATTGGCACACAGATTCATAACCACTGCGCCACAAAGGAAGTCCCTGCTGAAAATTTTTGCATCTATATTCAATTGGGGTATTGGTCTGTAGTTTTCTTTTCTTGCAATGTCTTTATCTAGTTTTGGTATCAGTGTAATACTGGCTTCATTGAATGAGTTGAGAAGTGTTCCCTTCTCTTTAATATTTTGGAAGAGTTTTTAAAGGACTGGTGTTAATTCATTCTTCCCCAGCTTTAGTGAGTTGTAAATGACATATAACATTGTGTAAGTTTAAAGTGTACAGTGTGATGATTTGATAAATGCATGTATTGTGAAATGATTACTACAATAAGGTTAGTTAACACATCCATCACCTCACATAATTACCATTTTTTGTGTGGTGATAACATTTAAGATCTACTTTCTTACCAACTTTCAAGTATACAATGCAGCAGAGTTACCTATATAGTCATCATGCTGTGCATTAGATCCCAAGAACTTATTCATATTTTAACTGGAAGTTTGTGCCCTTTGACAAACATCTCCCTATTTCCCCCACCTCTCTAGCCCCTGGCAATCACCATTCTACTCTCTGTTTCTATGAAATCAGATTTTTTAGTTTCCACACAAAAGTGATATCATACACTATTTGTCTTTCTCTAACTTATTTCACTTAGCATGATGCCCTTGAGGTCCATCCATGTTGTCACAAATGACAGGATTCCTTTCCCTTTTATGGCAGAATAATAGTCCATTATATATACATAAATATATATAGATAAAACATTTTCTTTATCCATCATCTTAGTGGACACTGAGGTTGTTCCATATCTTGCCTATTATGAATAATGAACATGGGGGGTACAGATATCTCTTTGGGATGATGATTTCATTTCCTTCAGATATATAAACAGAAGTAGGATTGCTGGATCATATAGTAGTTCAATTTTAAATTTTTTGAGGAACTTCCATCCTGTTTTCCATAGTAGCTGTATGATCTTACACTTCCAGCAACAGTGCACAAGTGTTCCCTTTTCTCCACATCCTCGCCAACATTTGTTATCTCTTGTCTTTTGATAATAGCCATTTTAACAGGTATGAGATGATATCCCACTGTAGTTTTGGTTTGCATTTCCCTAATGATTATTGATGTTGAGCACCTTTTCATGTACCTGTTGGTCATTTGTATGTCTTCTTTGGAAGAGTGTCTATTCAGGTCTTCTGACCATTTTTAAGATAAGATTACTTTTATGATATTGAGTTGTATGAGTTCCCTATATATTTTGGATATTAACTTCTTACTAGGTAGGTAGTTTGAAAATTTTTTCTCTCATTTGATAGTTATCTTTTCATTTTATTGATGGCTTCCTTTGCTGTGTAGACACTTTTAAATTTGATATAATCTCACTTGTTTTTTTTTTTTTGCTTCTGTTCCCTGTGCTATTGGTGACACATCAAAAAAGATCATTGCCAAGAACAATGTCGAGGAACTTTTTCCCAATGTTTTCTTCTAGGAGTTTTATCATTTCAGGTCTTACATTAAGTCTTTAATCCATTTCAAGTTATTTTTTAAGTTTTCAAGTATTTATTAAACTTTTGCTCTTTGCAAATCCCCAAATTATTGTTTTCCACTTGGAAACTTTGTTTGCCAAGTTCCATTCTTTTTTTAAATTAATTTTTATTGGAGTATAGTTGACTTACAATGTTGTGTTAGTTTCTGCTATACAGCAAAGTGAATCAGTTATACATATACATATATCCACTCTTTTTAGGTCATTACAGAGTATTGAGTAGAGTTCCCTGTGCTATACAGTAGGTCCTTATTAGTTATCTATTTTATATATAGTAGTGTGTATATATCAATTCTAATCTCCCTATTTATCCCTCCCCAGCTTACGTGCTGGTAACCATAAGGTTGTTTTCTACATCTGTAACTCTATTTCTGTTTTGTAGATAAGTTCATTTGTACCATTTTTTTTAGATTCCACATATTTGTCTTTCTCTGTCTGACTTACTTCACTCCGTATGACAATCTCTAGGTTCATCCATGTTGCTGCAAATGGCAAGTATGATGTTAACTCTGGGATTTTTGTAGATGTCCATCAGATTGAGGAAGTCATCCGTTTATAGTTTGTAGAGTATATTTTTTTGTCATCAATGGATGTTGGACTTTGTCAAATACTTTTCCAGTGTCTGAGATGACCATGTCGTTTCTGTTCTTTATTCTATTGATTTCTGGAAGTTAAACTATGCATACTTTGGGTAAATCTCACTTGATCATGGCATATAGTACTTTTTATACACTGCTGAATCCAGCTAGCTAGTATTTTAGTGAAGATTTTTTTAAAGCAATTAAAATTTTATTTTTCTTTTTTTAAAATTTATTTATTTATTTTTTGGCTGCGTTGGGTCTTCATTGATGCATGCAGGCTTTCTCTAATTGCATCGTGTGGGGTCTACTCTTCATTGTGGTGCACAGTCTTCTCATTGTGGTGGCTTCTCTTGTTGCGGAGCACAGGCCCTAGAGCGTGCAGGCTTCAGTAGTTGCAGCATGTGGGCTCAGAAGTTGTGGCTTGCAGGCTGTAGAGCGCAGGCTCAGTAGTTGTGGTGCATGGGCTTAGTTGCTCCGTGGCATGTGGGATCTTCCCTGACCAGGGATCAAACCTGTGTCGCCTGCATTGGCACACAGATTCATAACCACTGCGCCACAAAGGAAGTCCCTGCTGAAAATTTTTGCATCTATATTCAATTGGGGTATTGGTCTGTAGTTTTCTTTTCTTGCAATGTCTTTATCTAGTTTTGGTATCAGTGTAATACTGGCTTCATTGAATGAGTTGAGAAGTGTTCCCTTCTCTTTAATATTTTGGAAGAGTTTTTAAAGGACTGGTGTTAATTCATTCTTCCCCAGGTTTAGTGAGTTGTAAATGACATATAACATTGTGTAAGTTTAAAGTGTACAGTGTGATGATTTGATAAATGCATGTATTGTGAAATGATTACTACAATAAGGTTAGTTAACACATCCATCACCTCACATAATTACCATTTTTTGTGTGGTGATAACATTTAAGATCTACTTTCTTACCAACTTTCAAGTATACAATGCAGCAGAGTTACCTATATAGTCATCATGCTGTGCATTAGATCCCAAGAACTTATTCATATTTTAACTGGAAGTTTGTGCCCTTTGACAAACATCTCCCTATTTCCCCCACCTCTCTAGCCCCTGGCAATCACCATTCTACTCTCTGTTTCTATGAAATCAGATTTTTTAGTTTCCACACAAAAGTGATATCATACACTATTTGTCTTTCTCTAACTTATTTCACTTAGCATGATGCCCTTGAGGTCCATCCATGTTGTCACAAATGACAGGATTCCTTTCCCTTTTATGGCAGAATAATAGTCCATTATATATACATAAATATATATAGATAAAACATTTTCTTTATCCATCATCTTAGTGGACACTGAGGTTGTTCCATATCTTGCCTATTATGAATAATGAACATGGGGGGTACAGATATCTCTTTGGGATGATGATTTCATTTCCTTCAGATATATAAACAGAAGTAGGATTGCTGGATCATATAGTAGTTCAATTTTAAATTTTTTGAGGAACTTCCATCCTGTTTTCCATAGTAGCTGTATGATCTTACACTTCCAGCAACAGTGCACAAGTGTTCCCTTTTCTCCACATCCTCGCCAACATTTGTTATCTCTTGTCTTTTGATAATAGCCATTTTAACAGGTATGAGATGATATCCCACTGTAGTTTTGGTTTGCATTTCCCTAATG
This sequence comes from Physeter macrocephalus, assembly GCF_002837175.3. Taxonomy (NCBI): domain Eukaryota; kingdom Metazoa; phylum Chordata; class Mammalia; order Artiodactyla; family Physeteridae; genus Physeter; species Physeter macrocephalus. The sequence goes on along the minus strand of NC_041234.1, from coordinate 33,991,137 downwards.
ATTATTGATGTTGAGCACCTTTTCATGTACCTGTTGGTCATTTGTATGTCTTCTTTGGAAGAGTGTCTATTCAGGTCTTCTGACCATTTTTAAGATAAGATTACTTTTATGATATTGAGTTGTATGAGTTCCCTATATATTTTGGATATTAACTTCTTACTAGGTAGGTAGTTTGAAAATTTTTTCTCTCATTTGATAGTTATCTTTTCATTTTATTGATGGCTTCCTTTGCTGTGTAGACACTTTTAAATTTGATATAATCTCACTTGTTTTTTTTTTTTTGCTTCTGTTCCCTGTGCTATTGGTGACACATCAAAAAAGATCATTGCCAAGAACAATGTCGAGGAACTTTTTCCCAATGTTTTCTTCTAGGAGTTTTATCATTTCAGGTCTTACATTAAGTCTTTAATCCATTTCAAGTTATTTTTTAAGTTTTCAAGTATTTATTAAACTTTTGCTCTTTGCAAATCCCCAAATTATTGTTTTCCACTTGGAAACTTTGTTTGCCAAGTTCCATTCTTTTTTTAAATTAATTTTTATTGGAGTATAGTTGACTTACAATGTTGTGTTAGTTTCTGCTATACAGCAAAGTGAATCAGTTATACATATACATATATCCACTCTTTTTAGGTCATTACAGAGTATTGAGTAGAGTTCCCTGTGCTATACAGTAGGTCCTTATTAGTTATCTATTTTATATATAGTAGTGTGTATATATCAATTCTAATCTCCCTATTTATCCCTCCCCAGCTTACGTGCTGGTAACCATAAGGTTGTTTTCTACATCTGTAACTCTATTTCTGTTTTGTAGATAAGTTCATTTGTACCATTTTTTTTAGATTCCACATATTTGTCTTTCTCTGTCTGACTTACTTCACTCCGTATGACAATCTCTAGGTTCATCCATGTTGCTGCAAATGGCATTATTTCATTTTTTTTTTATGGCTGAGTAGTTCTTTTGAATGCGAATATCCAGTTTCCACAACATCATTTATTGAAGTATTTCCCTATTGTGTATTCATGGTGCTCTTGTCAAAGATTAGTTGATTGTGTATATGTTGTGTATTTCTGGGCTTTTTATTTTGTTCCATTGGTCTATGTGTCTGTCTATATTCCAGTACCATGCTGTTTTCACTACTACAGCTTTTAATATAGTTTGAAATCAGGAAGTGTGATGCCTCCAGCTTTATTCTTCCTCAAGATTGCTTTGGATATTCCAGGGCTTTTGCGGTTCCATACAAATTTTAGAAGGTTTTTCTATTTCTGTGAAAAATGCCATTGGAATTTGATAGGGATTTCACTGAAACTGTAGATTGCTTTAGGTAGTATGGACATTTTATCAATATTAATTCTTCCAATCCATGAGCATGAAATATCTTTCTATTTATTTGTGTCTTCAATTTCTTTCATCAAAATCTTGTAATTTTTAGTGCACAAATCTTCTACCTCCTTGGTTAAAGTTATTCCTGAATATTTTATTGTTTTCAATACTATTGTAAATGGAATTGTTTTCTTTATTTCTTTCTCAGGTATTTTGTTGCTTCCGTATAGAAATGCAACTGATTATTGTATGTTGATTTTGTATCCTGCAACTTTACTGAATTCATTTATTAGTCCTAATAGTTTTTTGGTGTAGTCTTTAGTGTTTTCTGCATATAAGATCCTATCATCTGCAAGCAGAGACGATTTTACTTCTTCCTTTCTGATTGGGATGCCTTTTATTTCTTCTTGCCCAATTGCTCTGTTAGGACTTCCAGTGCTAAGTTGAATAGGAATGGTGAGAATGGGCACCCTTGTCTTGTTTATGACCTTAGAGGAAAAGATTTCAACCTTTCAACATTGAATATGATGTAAGCTGTGGGTTTCTCATATATAGTCTTTATTATGATGTTGTACATTCCTTCCATACCCAAATTGTTGAGAGTTTTCATTGTGAAAGGGTGTTGTATTCTGTCAAATGCTTTTACTTCATCTATTGAGATGATCATATGATTTTTATCTTTCATTCTATTAAGTAGTGTATCACATTTATTGATTTGCCTATGTTGAACCATCCTTGCATCCCAGGGATAAGTTCCACTTGATCACGGTGTATGATCATTTTAATGTGCTGTTCAATTCAGTTTGCTGGTATTTTGTTAAGGATATTTGCATCTATGTTTATCAGGAATATTGGCCTGTGGTTTTCTTTTCTTGCAGTGTCCTTATCTGGCTTTGGTATTGGGGCAATGCTGACCTCATAAATTGGGTTTGGGAGTGTTCTCTCCTCTTAAACTTTTTGGAACAGCTTGAGGAGGATTGGGATTGATTCTTCTTTAAATGTTTCATAGATTTCACCAGTGAAACCATCTGGTCCTGGGCTTTTCTGTGTTGGGAGATTTTTGATTACAGATTCAATCTCTTTACTCATTACTGGTCTGTTCAGATTTTCTATTTCTTCATGATTCAGTCTTGGTAAGTTCTATGTATCTAGGAATTTATTCATTTCTTCTAGGTTATCCAATTTGTTGGCATGTAATTGTTCATGATCTTACATATTTTTGTGGTATCAGCTGTAATGGCTCTTGTTTCATTTCCGATTTTATTTATTTGAATCTTCTCTCTTTTTTTCTTAGTCTAGCTCAAGGTTTGCCAATTTGGGGGTTTTGTTTTCAAAAAACTGCTCATAGTTTTGTTGATCTCTTCTATTGTTTTTCTGTTCTCTAGTTCTTTTATTTCTGCTTTGATCTTTATTTCCTTCCTCCTACTAACTTGGGCTTAGTTTGTTCTTTTTCTAACTGCTTGAGGTGCACAGTTATGTTGTTTTTATGTGATCTTTCTTTTTTCTTAATGTAGATGTTTATTGCTATAAAATTTCTTCTTAAAACTGCTTTTGCTGCATTCCATGAGGTTTTGTATGTTGTTTTCATTATCATTTGTTTCAATATATTTTTAATATCCCTTTTGATTTTCTTGGATCCATCATGTGATCAGGAGTGTGCTTAATTTCTACATATTTGTGAATTTTCCAGTCTTCCTCCTGTTATTGGTTTCTAATTTCATATCATTGTGGTCAGAAAAGATAACTGGTATGATTTCAGTCTTCTTAAATTTGTTAAAGCTTGTTTTGTGAAATAATATTAGCTTGGCCAAAAAGTTCGTTCGGGTTTTTCTCTAAGATCTTATGGGAAAACCAAACGAACTTTTTGGACAACCCAGTATATAATTTTAGTGTAGGCCCTGACAGTTGTTGGGTTTTTCTTTTCCTTTTTTGTAATGCAAATACCTAACTTAATCTTTGATTGCCAAGGCATCCACTTCAAAGAAGCATCCACTTCAAAGATGGCCATCTCAAATAAATACAATTGCCAGCCACATGACTAGATAAAGAGTCAGGCTGCCTCCCCCACTGAGGTTCCTTTGTTTTAGAGTTCTTGGTTGATTTCAATAATTGACCATTTGGGCTACTTGTTTTCTCTGTTCTCACACTTTAAATTCCTGCTCTTGTTTTAAATTCACCAATAAGGAGTGAGCCTGTGAAACCCTGGGACTCCACCCTTGACCCAAATAAAAGCAGAACCCCAGGCCCATGTGCTCTCTCTTCCCCCTATACCCATGACCTCATTGTGTGGCCCCAGGTGTGCTGTGTAATTTCCAGGTCTTATAAGTGATAAACCTCTATGTTTTCAATGTTTCCTGATGGTTATTGCTGAAAGCTGTCTTACAATCATAATAAGAACAACAAGGGTTGGTTGAACCATAACACTGGTTATTGATAGGCTGAGACCAGCACAAAACAATAATCTATCCAGGAGAATGTTATGGGTGAACTTGAGAAGAATGTGTATTCTGCAGCTATTGAATGTTCTATATATGTTTTTAGGCTCATTTAGTCTAAAGTATAGTTCAAGTCCAATGTTTCCTTATCAATTTTCTGTCTGGATGATCTGTCCATCTGCTGAAAGTGGGGTATTCAAATCCACTACTATTGTTATATTGTTGTCTATTTCTCCCTGTTAGTATTTGTTTAATATATTCAGATGCTCCAATTTCGGGTGCATATATATTTACAATTGTTATATCCTCTTGATAAATTGACTCCTTTATCATTATATAATGATGTTGTCTCTTGTTACAGCTTTTGCATTAGAGTCTATTTTGTTTGATGTAAGTATAGGTACCCTATGCTCTCTTGATTTCTATTTGCATGGAATATCTTTTTCCACCCCTTCACTTTAAGCCTGTGTGTGTTCTTAAAGCTGAAGTGAGTCTTCTGTAGCCAGTGTAGTGTTTGGTCTTGTTTTTTTATCTATTCAGTTACAGTGCCTTTTGACTGGAGAATTTAATCCATTTACTTTTAAAGTTATTATTGATAGGTAAAGTTTACTAATGCCATATTATTTTTTTCTGGCTGTTTTGTAGTCCCCTTGTTCCTTTCTTCCTCACTTGCTGTCTTCCTTTGTGAATTGATGATTTCCAGAGTAGTATGCTTTGATTCCCTTTTATCATTTGTGTATCTACTGTGGGTTTTGGCTTTGTGATTACCATATGGCTTACATAAAACATCTTATAGTTAACAGTCAATTTTTAGCTGATAATAACTTCAATCACATATATAAGAACACTACCTTTTTACTCTTCCTTCCCATGTTTTGTTTTTGAGGTCATGATTTTCCTGTCTTTATATTGTGTATCTATTAACAAATTATTGTCACTATAGTTATTTTTAATACTTTTTTCCTTTAATCTTTATACTAGAGTGAAATGATTACCACATCACTATATTTCAATATTTGAATATTCTGAATTTGACTGTATATTTATTTTTCACCACTGTGTTTGAAATTTTCATATGTTTCCATGTTACATATTAGCATCCTTTCATTTCAGCTTGAAGAACCCCTTTCAGTGTTTCTTGTAAGGCAGGTCTAGTGGTGATGAACTCTCTCAGCTTTTGTTTATCTGGGAAAGTATTTATCTTTCCCTCAATTCTTAAGGACATCTTTGTCAGGGAAAGTATTCTTGGTTGGCAGTTTTTTTCTTTAAGCACTTCAAATATATTATCCCACTCTCTCCTGGTCTTCAAGTTTTCTCCTGAGAAATCCACTGATAGCCTTGTAGGGGTTCTCTTTTATGTGAGGAATTTTTTCTCTTGCTTCTTTTAAAATTCTTTCTTTAATTTTAGACAGTTTTATTATAATATGTCTTAAAGAAGATCTTTCTGAGTTGAAATTTTGGAGGGACCTATGAGCTTCATGAATTTGGATTACCAAATCTCTTTTCAGACTTGGGATGTTCTCAGCCATTATTTCTTTTAATAAGCTGTCTGCCCCTTTCTCCCTCTCCTCTTCTGGGACTGCAAATATATATAGGTTGTTAGTCTTAATGGTATCCCATAGTTCACATAGGCTTTCTTTGTCTTTTTCATTCTTTTTTTCTCATTCTCCTCTTACTGGCTAATTTCATACAACTTTGTCCTCTACTTCACAGATTGTTTCTTCTACTTGTTGATGCTCTCTTTTGCATTTTTCATTTCATTCCTTGTATTCTTCAGCTCCAGAATTTCTGTTTGGTTCTTTTCTATAAGTTCTATCTCTCTGTTAAACTTCTCATTTTGTTCATATATTGTTTTCCTGATTTCATTGACTTGTCTTTCTGTGTTTTCTTGTAGTTCACTGAGCTTCTTTAAAACAACTATTTTGAATTTTTTATTGGGAAAATCACAGATCCCCATTTCTTTGGGGTCAATTGCTGGAAAATTATTGTTCCTTTTATGGTATCATGTTTCATTGGTTTTTCATGTTTCTTGAAGTCTTGCATTGTTTTCTTTGTATTTGAAGAAGGAGAACCACCTTCATTCTTTACTGACTTGCTTCCAAAACATAATACCTTTCATCGGCCCTGTTAGGGATTCTGAGACTTTCTCAGACCTATTTTATGGATATGCCTGCTCTATACTTCTTGTTCCCTCTTGGAGGGGAATTCATAAGATTCTATGCATTTTCTTAACCCTGCAAAGTCAGTCTGAGAGTGAGCAGCCTCCCATTTGCTCTCCCTAATGCAGTGCTGAATGCTCAAGTTTGTGTGCTTTCTCCCAATCCTGCAGAGTCAGGCCAGCTTTCTGTTCATGCTCACTACCTGTCTGAAAAGACTCACTCTAGTACCCTCAGAAGTGTGCACAGGGAGTTGGCTACAGAGTGGGGAAGTGTGTAGGCAAGGTGTATGGAGCATTGGGGGTATCTGTGGCCAGTTACAGGAATCCACAGGCAAGGGGTCCCCAGCAACTCATGGGCAGGTTTACTGACCTTGTCCACTACATGGTTTATAGTATCCCTGTTCCTTTGATGCTCTCTGAGGGCCCTAGCTACTGTTATCCCAGCTTCTCCCTGACCCCAGTCATGATGCAGCACCTCAGTATTCTGGATGGGGTGAGAAAGAAATGTATTTCTTTGGCACTGTCCCACACCACTGAGGAAGCCAGACATTCACATGCTCTCACTTTCACCATGGGAGAATTCATGACCAAGAAGATGTCTCTTGGCACTGAGCCGTGCCACCTTGGGGAAGAGGTGATGTGGGTAAAGTGAAACTGTTCCTCTTACCCTCTTTAATGCATCCAATCTTGGACTTTTTTTTTTACTCCAGTGGTGTGCTAGAACTTCTCCACTTGACTCCAGACTTCCACAAAGGCTCTCTCACCCATGGGTGATTGTCAGAATTGATGGTTTTCTTCGGGGGAAAGATGGTAGAAAACACGTATTTTGCCATTTTGAGTATGTCACTCCATTCTGTTAATTCTTCTTTAAATGTTGGATGGAATTCACCAGTGATGTCATCTGGTCCTGGGCTTTTCTTTTTGGGAAGTTTTTTAAATCAATAACTTAATCTCCTTGTGTTTCGTGTTTGGTAATTGCAATCATTGTTGCTTTTGTTGTGGTCATCCATTTACAATGCTTGGTGTCAGTCTATTTATCTCTTGAAAAAATAAAATACAGTGTGTGTGTGTGAAAAAAATAAAATTAAAAAAATAAATAATTTAATCTCTTTACTTGTTACAGGTTTATTCATATTTTCTCTCTCTTCTCAGTTTCAACAGTTTGTATTTTTCTACATATTGACCCATTTATACAGATTATTAAATTTGTTGGCATGTGTCCAAGGTATTCATCTAAAACCCTTTTTATTTCTGTAAGGTTGCTAATGATGTCCCTCTCATTCCTGATATTAGTCATTTAAGACTACTCTTTTTTTTCTTTATCAATCTAGCTAAAGATTTGTCAATATTGTGGATCTTTTCAATGAACCAATTTTCTCTTTTGTTGATATTCTCTATTATTCTTCTAGTCTCTATTTCATTTATTTCCACTCTAGTTTTTATTATAATCTTTCCCTGTTTGCTTAGGGTTTCGTTTGCTCTTCTTTACTTAGTTTCTTAAGGAAGAAGTTTAAGTATATTTCTAAATATCTTTATTGGAGTATAATTGCTTTACAATGTTGTGTTAGTTTCTGCTGTACAACAAAGTGAATCAGCTATATGTATACATATATCCCTATATCTCAACCCTCTTGAGATTCCCTCTCACCTTCCCTATCCCACCCCTCTAGGTGGTCACAAATCATCGAGCTGATCTCCCTGTGTGATGCAGCTGCTTCCCACTAGCTACCTGTTTTACATTTGGTAGTGTATATATGTCAATGCTACTCTCTCACTTCGTCCCACCTTCCCCTCTCCCCTCCTGTGTCCTCAAGTCCATTCTCTACATCTGCGTCTTTATTCCTGCACTGCCACTAAGATAATCAGTACCGATTTTTTGGATTCCATATATGTGTGTTAGCATATGGTATTTGTTTTTCTCTTTCTGACTTATTTCACTCTGTATGACATACTCTAGGGCCATCCACTTCATTACAAATAACCCAGCTTCGTTCCTTTTTATGGCTGAGTAATATTCCATTGTATGTATGAGCCACATCTTCTTTATCCATTAATCTGTCAATGGACATTTAGGTTGATTCCATGTCCTGGATATTGCAAATAGTGCTGCAATGAACATTGTGGTGCATGTATCTTTTTGAATTATGGTTTTCTCATGGTATATGCCCAGTAGTGGGATTGCTGGGTCATATGGTAGTTCTATTTGTAGTTTTTTAAGGAACCTCCATACTGTTCTCCATAGTGGCTTATCAATTTACATTCCCACCAACAGTGCACGAGGGTCCCCTTTTCTCCACACTATCTCGAGCATTTATTGTTTGTAGATTTTTTGATGATGGCCATTCTGACCAGCATGTGGCATGAGGTGATACCTCATTGTGGTTTTGATTTGCATTCCTCTAATGATTAATGATGTTGAGCATCTTTTCATGTGTTTGTTGACAATCTGTATGTCTTCTTTGGAGAAATGTCTATTTAAGTCATCCACCCTTTTCTGTATTGGGTTGTTTGTTTATTTGATATTGAGCAGCATGAGCTGCTTGTATATTTTTAAGACTAATCCTTTGTCAGTTGTTTCATTTGCAAATATTTTCTCCCATTCTGAGGGTTGTCCTTTCATCTTGTTTATAGTTTCCTTTGCTGTGCAAAAGCTTTTAAGTTTCATTAGGTCCCATTTGTTTATTTTTGATTTTATTTCCATTATTCTAGGAGGTGGGTCAAAAAAGATCTTGCTGTGATTTATGTCAAAGAGTGTTCTTCCTATATTTTCCTCTAAGAGTTTTATACTGTCGGGTCTTACATTTAGGTCTGTAATCCATTTTGAGATTATTTTTGTGTTTGGTGTTAGGGAGTGTTCTAATTTCATTATTTTACATGTAGCTGTCCAGTTTTCCCAGCACCGCTTATTGAAGAGACTGTCTTTCCTCCATTGTATATTCTTGCCTCCTGTGTCAAAGATAAGGTGACCATATGTGCATGGGTTTATCTCTGGGCTTTCTATCCTGTTCCACTGATCTATATTTCTGTTTTTGTGACAGTACCATACTGTCTTTATTACTGTAGCTTTGTCATATTGTCTGAAGTCAGGGAGTCTCATTCCTCCAGCTCTGTTTTTCTTTCTCAAGATTGCTTTGGCTATTCGGGATCTTTTGTGTTTCCATGCAAATTGTAAAATTTTTTGTTCTAGTTCTGTGGAAAATGTCAATGGTAATTTGATAGGGATTGCATTGAATCTATAGATTGTTTTGGGTAGTATACTCATTCTCACAGTGCTGATTCTTCCAATCCAAGAACATGGTATATCTTTCCATCTGTTTGTATCATCTTTGATTTCTTTCATCAATGTCTTGTAGTTTTCTGCACAGAGGTGCCTCCTTAGGTAGGTTTATTTCTAGGTATTTTATTCTTTTTGTTGCAGTGGTAAATGGGAGTGTTTCCTTAATTTCTCTTTCTGATTTTTCATTGTTAGTGTATAGGAATGCAAGAGATTTCTGTGCGTTAATTTTGTATCCTGCTACTTTACCAAATTCATTGATTAGCTCTAGTAGTTTTTTGGTGACATCTTTAGGATTTTCTATGTATAGTATTATGTCATCTGCAAACAGTGACAGTTTTACTTCTTCTTTTCTGATTTGGATTCCTTTTCTTTTTCTTCTCTGATTGCCATGGCTAAAACTAGAAATTTAGGTTATTGATTGGAGATATTTTTTCATTTCTAATATAGGTGTTCACAGTTACAAATTTCCTTGTAAACACTACTTCAGCCACATCCCATATGTTTTGCTATGCTTTGTTTTTAATCTCAAAGTATTTTCTAATCTCCCTTGTGATTATTCCTCTGTTATCTACGAGTACATTATTTAACTTTCACATATTTTTGACTTTCACAAATTTCCTTCTGTTATTGTTTTCTAATTTCATGCTTTATGATGAGAGAACATATGTTGTATGATTTTAATCCTTTTAAATTTATTGAGGCTTGTTTTATGGTCTAACATATGATCTATCCTGGAGAATGTTCTATGTGCATCTGAAAAGAATGTATATTTTGCTATTGTTCTGGGGAGTACTCTATAGATGTTCTGTTCGATTTAATTTATAGTGTTGTTCAAGTGTTCTATTTCTTTGTTGATCTTCTGCCTAGTAGTTCTATCCATTATTGAATGAGCAGTATTGAAGTCTCCAATTAATCTTTTTCAATTGTCTCTTTCTCCCATCAATTCTGTCATTTTTTAAAATCTTATGTATTTTGGGACTCTGTTGTTAAGTACATATATATTTATAATTGTTAGAGCTTTCTGATTGAACTTTTCTTCCTTATAAAATGTTTTTTCTTTATCTCTAGTAATAATATGTCTTAAAGTCTATTTTGTCTGATAATTGGATAGCCACTCCCATTATGCATATGGAGGTTAGTACACTTGATGGTTTCCCACAGGCCCATGATGCTCTATTCATTTTTCTCTATTCTTTTTTCTTTCTCTGCTTCAGAGTAGATAATCTCCTTAGACCTATTTTCTTTCTTTCTTTCTTTCTTTCTTTCTTTCTTTCTTTCTTTTTTGCTTAAATTTATTTTTAATGTGAAAAAAACATAAAACAAAATTTACCATCTTAACCAGTTTTGAATGTGCAGTTTATGGTATTAAGTACATTTACATTATTATGCCACCATCATTACCATCCATCTGCATAGCTCTTTTCATCTTGTGAAACTGAAGCGCTATACTTGTTAAACAATAACTCCCCAGTTCCCACTTACTCAGCCCCTGGCAACCATCATTCTACTTTCTGTCTCTATGACTTTGACTACTCTTAAGTACCTCATATAAGTAGAATTATACAGCATTTGTCTTTTTGTGACTGACTTATTTCACTTAGTATAATGTCCTCAAGGGTTGTAGTATACGTCGGAACTTCCTTCTTTTTTTTTTTTTGGCCATGCCATGAGGCATGTGGGACCTTAATTCCCTGACCAGGGATCGAACCCGCACCCCCTGCAGTGGAATCATGGAGTCTTAACCACTGGACCACGAGGGAAGTCCCGGAACTTCCTTCATTTTTAAAGCTGAATAATAATCCATTGTATGTATATACCATATTTTGCTTATCCATTCATCTGTTGATGAACACTTGGGTTCCTTCCACACATCAGCTATTGTGAATAATGCTGCTGTGAACATGGATGTGCAAATAGCTCTTCAAGACACTACCTTTCATTCTTTGAGTATATACCCAGAAGTGGAATTGCTGGGTCATATGATAATTTTGTTTTTAATTTTTGAGGAGCCACTCTTTTCCATAGTAGATATACCATTTTACATTCCCACCAACAGAGCATAAGGGTTCCAGTTTCTCCACATCCTTGCCAACACTTGTTATTTTCTTTTTTTTTCTGATAGTAGCCACTCTAGTGGGTGGTATCTCACTGCAGTTTTGCATTTCCCCAATTATCAGTGATGTTGAGCATCTTTTCATGTACTTATTAGCAAGTGCCTGTACATCTTCTTTGAAGAAATATCTATTCGAGTCCTTTGTCTATTTTTTAATTGGGTTATTTGGGGGTTTTTTCCAAGGAAATAGTCTTTTATTTCATGTATATTCATATTCGTATGGAAAACACACTGTATATATAGCTATGATATGCTTTGAACATAACATCATAGGAATTAAAAGGTGTTCCTCTAGGCAAGATTATAAATTGCTACATGGTATTGTCATATGGATGTACCATAATATATTCAAACAATCTCCTAGATGGATGTGTGCTTCCATATTTTTCATATTGTAAATAATGATAAACATCCTTGTCCATAAATCCTAGTGTGAAACATGATGATATGATACATTTCTAGAAATTAATTACAAAAGCAGTGGTTGTAAATATTTTCAAATCTTTTAAGGCACACTGCCCTGCAAGGAGTATATAACATTCTGCATTTTTTTTTACTTTGTTCTCAGATCTCCCCTTCTGTTTATTTCAACCCAAACAAAATTGCAAAAGACACACTCAGTATATCCTACAATTGAAAGCAGAGAACTTTAACAGATCTTTCTTCATGGTACAAACATTATGCCCACATATTGTTATAGGAAAACCAGCACAATAATGGACTTAAACGTTTGACTTTCTTGTTGGGTAAATTCTAGATTCTTTAAATTGGTAAATCAGTCCATTCCAGTCTGAATCCAGTCTTTTTTTCTACAAACACAAATTCAGATACAAACAAATTAAAAATTTCCTCACTGTATTATCAAATCTGTAATTCACCAAAAAACCCTTTGTGTTCTTCACATGAGCCACACAGAGGATTGTTCACCTCATGGACTCCTATGCACTCTTTATACAGCAGGTTCTTAGTAGTCATCAATTTTATACACATCAGTGTATACATGTCAATCCCAGTCGCCCAATTTATCACACCACCACCCCTGCGACATTCCCCCCGTGGTGAACATATGTTTGTTCTCTACATCTGTGTCTCAACTTCTGCCCTGTAAACTGGATCATCTGTACCATTTTTCTAGGCTCCACATAAATGCGTTAATATACGATATTTGTTTTTCTCTTTCTGACTTACTTCACTCTGCTTGACAGTCTCTGGATCCATCCACGTCTCAACAAATGACCCAATTTTGTTCCTTTTTATGGCTCAGTAATATTCCATTGTATATATGTACCATATCTTCTTTATCCATTTGTCTGTAGATGGGAATTTAGGTTGCTTCCATGACCTGGCTATTGTAAATAGTGCTGCAATGAACATTGGGATGCATGTGTCTTTTTGAATTATGGTTTTCTCTGGGTATATGCCCAGTAGTGGGATTGCTAGATCATATGGTAATTCTATTTTTAGTTTTTTAAGGAACCTCCATACTGTTCTCTATAGTGGCTATATCAATTTACATTCCCACCAACAGTGCAAGAGGGCTCCCTTTCTCCACACTCTCTCCAGCCTTTGTTGTTTTTAGATTTTCTGATGATGCCCATTCTAACTGGTGTGAGGTGATACCTCATCGTATATTTGATTTGCATTTCTCTAATAATTAGTGATGTTGAGCAGCTTTTCATGTGCTTCTTGGCCATCTGTATGTCTTCTTGGGAGAAATATCTGTTTAGGCCTTCTGCCCATTTTTTGATTGGGTTGTTTGTTTTTTTAATATTGAGCTCCATGAGCTTTTTATATATTTTGGAGATTAATTCTTTGTCAGTTGACTTGTTTGCAAACATTTTCTCCCATTCTGAGGGTTGTCTTTTCGTATTGTTTCTGGTTTCCTTTGCTGTGCAAAGCCTTTGAAGTTTCATTAGGTCCCATTTGTTTATACATGTTTTTATTTCCATTACTCTAGGAGGTGGATCAAAAAAGATCTTGCTGTGATTTATGTCAAAGAGTGTTCTTCCTATGTTTTCCTCTAAGAGTTTTATAGTGTCCAGTCTTACATTTAGGTCTCTAATCCATTTTGAGTTTATTTTTGTGTATGGTGTTAGGGAGTGTTCTAATTTCATTCTTTTAAATGTGGCTGTCCAGTTTTCCCAGCACCACTTACTGAAGAGACTGTCTTTTCTCCATTGTATACCCTGGCCTCCTTTGTCATACATTAGTTGATCATAGGTGCGTGGGTTTATCTCTGGGCTTGCTATCTTGTCCCATTGATCTATGTTTCTGTTTTTGTGCCAGTACCACATTGTCTTGATTACTGTAGCTTTGTAGTATAGTCTGAAGTCAGGGAGTCTGATTCCTCCCACTCCGTTTTTTTTCCCACAAGACTGCTTTGGCTATTCAGGGTCTTTTGTGCCTCCATACACATTTTAAGATGTTTTGTCCTCGTTCCATAAAAAATGCCATTGTTAATTTGATAAGGATTGCAATGAAACTGTATATTGCTTTGGGTAGTAGAGTCATTTTCACAATGTTGATTCTTCCAATCCAAGAACATGGTATATTTCTCCACCTATTTGTATCATCTTTAATTTATTTCATCAGTGTCTTATAGTTTTCTGCATACAGGTCTTTTGTCTCCCTAGGTAGGTTTATTCCTAGGTATTTTATTCTTTTTGTTGCAATGGTAAATGGGAGTGTTTTCTTAATTTCTCTTTCAGATTTTTCATCATTGGTATATAGGAATGCAAGGAATTTCTGTGCCTTAATTTTGTATACTGCAACTTTACCAAATTCATTGATTACCTCTAGTAGTTTACTGGTGGCATCTTTAGGATTCTCTATGTACAGTATCATGTCATCTGCAAACAGTGACACTTTTACTTCTTCTTTTCCAATTTGCATTCCTTTTATTTCTTTTTCTTCTCTGATTGCCATGGCTTGGACTTCCAAAAGTGTGTTGAATAATAGTGGTGAGATGGGACATCCTTGTCTTGTTCCTGATCTTAGAGGAAATGCTTTCAGTTTTTCACCATTGAGAATGATGTTTGCTGTGGGTTTGTCATTTATGGCCTTTATTATGTTGAGGTAGGTTCCCTCTATGCCCACTTTCTGGAGAGTTTTTATCATAAATCGGTGCTGAATTTTGTCAAAAGATTTTTCCTCATCTATTGAGATGATCATATGGTTTTTATTCTTCCATTTGTTAATATGGTGTATTACATTGATTGATTTGCATATATTGAAGATTCCTTGCATCCCTGGGAAAAATCCCACATGATCATGGGGTATGATCCTTTTAATGTGTTGTTGGACTCTCTTTGCTAGTATTTTGTTGAAGATTTTTGCTTCTATTTTCATCAGTAATATTGGTCTGTAATTTTTGGTTTTTGTAGTATCTTTGCCTATTTTTGTTATGAGGGTGATCGTGGCCTCATAGAATGAGTTTAGGAGTGTTCCTTCCTCTGAAATTTTATGGAAGAGTTTGAGAAGGATGCATGTTAGCTCTTCTCTAAATGTTTGATAGAATTC
>NC_041234.1:33974729-33975884 GCF_002837175.3 Physeter macrocephalus | reverse complement strand
TATTGTTTATCTTCTCAAAGAACCAGCTTTTAGTTTTATTGATCTTTGCTATTGCTTTCTTTGTTTCTATTTCATTTATTTCTGCTCTGATCTTGATGATTTCTTTCCTACTACTAACTTTGGGTTTTGTTTGTTCTTCTTTCTCTAGTTCCTTTAGGTGTAAGGTTAGATTCTTTATGTGAGATTTTTCTTGTTTCTTGAGGTAGGCTTATATAGCTATAAACTTCCCCCTTAGAACTGCTTTTGCTGCATCCCATAGGTTTTGGATCTTCGCATTTTCATTGTCATTTCTCTCTAGGTATTTTCTGATTTCCTCTTTGATTTCTTCAGTGATCTCTTGGTTATTTAGTAATGTATTGTTTAGCTTCCATGTGATATTATTTTATGTTTTTTTCCCTGTAATTGATTTTTTTTTTCCATACGTGGGCCTCTCACTGTTGTGGTCTCTCCCATTGCAGAGCACAGGCTCCAGACGTGCAGGCTCAGCGGCCATGGCTCACGGGCCTAGCCGCTCTGCAGCACATGGGATCTTCCTGGACCAGGGCACAAACCCGTGTCCCCTGCATCAGCAGGCGGACTCTCAACCACTGCACCACCAGGGAAGCCCTTGATTTTTAATATTTCGCATTTTCATTGTCATTTCTCTCTAGGTATTTTCTGATTTCCTCTTTGATTTCTTCAGTGATCTCTTGGTTATTTAGTAATGTATTGTTTAGCTTCCATGTGATATTATTTTATGTTTTTTTCCCTGTAATTGATTTTTTTTTTCCATACGTGGGCCTCTCACTGTTGTGGTCTCTCCCATTGCAGAGCACAGGCTCCAGACGTGCAGGCTCAGCGGCCATGGCTCACGGGCCTAGCCGCTCTGCAGCACATGGGATCTTCCTGGACCAGGGCACAAACCCGTGTCCCCTGCATCAGCAGGCGGACTCTCAACCACTGCACCACCAGGGAAGCCCTTGATTTTTAATATCATAGCCTTGTGGTCAGAAAAGATGCTTGATAGATTTCAATTTTCTTAAATTTACTGAGGCTTGATTTGTGACCCAAGATGTGATCTATTCCGGAGAATGTTCCATACGCACTTGAGAAGAAAGTGTAATCTGCTGCTTTTGGATGGAATGTCCTATAAATATCTATTAAATCTATCTGGTC
>NC_041234.1:33960182-33974462 GCF_002837175.3 Physeter macrocephalus | reverse complement strand
TGTGTTACTGTCGATTTCCGCTTCTAGAGCTGTTAGCAGTTGCCTGATGTATTGAGGTGCTCCTATGTTGGGTGCATATATATTTATAATTGTTATATCTTCTTCTTGGATTGATCCCTTCATCATTAGGTAGTGTCCTTCCTTGTCTCCTGTAACATTCTTTATTTTATAGTCTATTTTGTCTGATATGAGTATTGCTACTCCAGCTTTCTTTAGATTTCCATTTGCATGGAATACCTTTTTCCATCTCTTCACTTTCAGTCTGTATGTGTCCCTCGTTCTGATGTGGGTCTCTTGTAGACAGCATATATATGAGTTTTGTTTTTGGATCCATTCAGCAAGCCTGTGTCTTTTGGTTGGAGCACTTAATCCATTCACGTTTAAAGTAATTATCGATATGTATGTTCCTATGACCATTTTCTTAATTGTTTTGGGTTTGTTTTTTAGGTCCTTTTCTTCTCTTGTGTTTCCCACTTAGAGAAGTTCCTTTAGCATTTGTTGTACAGCTGGTTTGGTGGTGTTGAATTCTCTTAGCTTTTGCTTGTCTGTAAAGCTTTTGATTTCTCCATCGAATCCGAATGAGATCCTTACCAGGTAGAGTAATCATGGTTGTAGGTTCTTCCCTTTCTTCACTTTAAGTATATTATGCCAGTCCCTTCTGGCTTGTAGAGTTTCTGCTGAGAAATCAGCTGTTAACCTTATGGGAGTTCCCTTGTATGTTATTTGTCATTTTTCCCTTGCTGCTTTCAATAATTTTTCTTTGTCTTTAATTTTTGCCAGTTTGATTACTATGTGTCTCAGCATGTTTCTCCTTGGGTTTATCCTGTATGGGACTCGCTGCACTTTCTGGACTTGGGTGGCTATTTCCTTTCTCATGTTGGGGAAGTTTTCGACTATAATCTCTTCAAATATTTTCTCAGGTCCTTTCTCTCTCTCTTCTCCTTCTGGGACCCCTATAATGCGAATGATTTTGCATTTAGTGTTGTCCCAGAGGTCTCTTAGGCTGTCTTCATTTCTTTTCATTCTTTTTTCTTTATTCTGTTCCACAGCAGTGAATTCCACCATTCTGGCTTCCAGGTCACTTATCTGCCTCAGTTATTCTGCTATTGATTCCTTCTAGTGTAGTTTTCATTTCAGTTATTGTATTGTTCATCTTTGTTTGTTTGTTCTTTAATTCTTCTACATCTTTGTTAAACATTTCTGACATCCTCTCAATCCTTACCTCCATTCTTTTTCCGAGGTCCTGGATCATCTTCACTATCATTATTCTGATTTTTTTTTCTGGAAGGTTGCTTATCTCCACTTCATTTAGTTGTTTTTCTTGGGTTTTATCTTGTTGCTTCATCTGGTACATAGCCCTCTGCCTTTTCATCTTGTCTATCTTTCTGTGAATGTGGTTTTTGTTCCACAGGCTGCAGGATTGTAGTTCTTCTTGCTTCTGCACTCTGCCCTTTGGTGGATGAGGCTATCTAAGAGGCTTTTGCAAGTTTCCTGATGGGAGGGACTGGTGGTTGGTATAGTTGTTTGTTGCTCTGGTGGACAGAGCTCAGTAAAACTTTAATCTGCTTGACTGCTGATAGGTGGGGCTGGGTTCCCTCCATGTTGGTTGTTTGGCCTGAGGCAACCCAACACTGGAGCCTACCTGGGCTCTTTGGTGGAGCTAATGGCATACTCTGAGAGGGCTCATGCCAAGGAGTACTTCCCAGAACTTCTGCTGCCAGTGTCCTTTTCCCCATGGTGAGCCACAGCCACCCCCCGCCTCTACAGGAGACCCTCCAACAATAGCAGGTAGGTCTGGTTCAGTCTCCCCTGGGGTCACAACTCCTTCCCTTGGTTCTCAATGCGCACACTACTTTGTGTGTGCCCTCCAAGAGTGGAGTCTCTGTTTCCCCCCATCCTGTTGAAGTCCTGCATTCAAATCCCACTAGCCTTCAAAGTCTGATTCTCTAGGAATTCCTCCTCCTGTTGCCAGACCCGCAGGTTGGGATGCCTGACGTGGGGCTCAGAACTTTCACTCCAGTGGGTGGACTTCTGTGGTATAAGTGTTCACCAGTCTGTGAGTCACCCACCCAGCAGTTGTGGGATTTGATTTTACTGTGATTGCATCCTTGCTATCATCTCACTGTGGCTTCTCCTTTGTCTTTGGATGGATGTGAGGTATCCTTTTTGGTGAGTTCCAGTGTCTCCCTGTCGATGATTGTCCAGCAGCTAGTTGTGATTCTGGTGTTCCCACAAGAGGGAGAGAGAGCACGTCTTTCTACTGTGTCATCTTGGTTCAGGAGCAGTCTAGACCTATTTTCAAATGTGTTGATTTGTTCTCTTGCCAACACAAATCTGCTATTAAGTCTCTCTAGTGAATTTTTCATTTTAGTTATCATGCCATTAAAATGCAAGAATTTCTATGTGGTTCTGTTTTATAATGTCTACCTCTTTACTGATATTCTCTAATTGATGAGCTATCATTTTCATACTTTCCTTTAATTATATAGGCAAGTTTACTTTAGTTCTTTGAACATATTTGTAACAGCTGACTTAAAATATTTGTCTTCTACGTCCAACATCTGGGATTCCTTGGGTTGTTGGCTTTTTTTAACCTGTGTTTAGGCCGTACTTTTCTGTTTCTTTCTGTGTCCCTTAATTTTTATTTTAAATTGAATATTTTAAATAATATAATGTGGCAATTCTGGAAATCAGATACCCCTATCCCTAGAGTTTGTTGCTGTTGTTGCTGCTGTTGTTGCTACTTTAAGTTTGTTTAGTGAATTTTCTGGACCAATTCTGTAAAGTCTGCATTTTTTGTCGTGTGTAGCTACTAAAGTCTCTTCTCATTTATCTTAGTTGTCAGCTGATGATTGGAAAGAGATTTTCATAAACACATTGAACAAATAAGTGTTCTATTATTTGCCAAGGGGATTTGTATGTGCTGGGACATGCCTTCAACAATCTGGCAGTTTAAAACTATGACTTAGCTTTCACTTCTTTCTTGTTTACACTCTCAAAGCCAGCAGGGGGTGATTAATATTGGCTTTGTCAGATATTTCCTGGAAACACTCACAGCCCTGGACATGCACTTCACCTTCTAGATTCTTAGTAGTATGTTGGCACTTTTCAAACCCCTGTATGGACATTTAATTCACTAAATTTTTATTTTAAGGGTTTTGGCTAGCCTCTTATTTGCAACTGGTAACTCATTCTTAGGTGTCTGCAATATTAAACAATTGTCACTGATTATTTTCTAGAAAGGACCTAAGAATAGAGCTTTCCTCATCGAGTGAGCAAGATAAAATAAAGACAAGTCCTGAGAATAAGGCTTTTCCATGGAGCTGCTAAACAGATCAAATAGTGACAGTTTGTGGGAATGGGGCTTTGAGTGCATGAGGGAACTTATTGGGGGGATAAAAATGTTCTAAAACTAATTTATGGTGATGGTTGCAAACTCAGTAAAGTTACTTAAAATCATTGAACTGTGCAGTTGAAATGGGTGAATTTTATGATATAAAATATAGCTCAATATAAATGTTTAAAATAGTTTAGATTAGCCATTAGAAGAAAAGACATAAGTGTATAACTTCCAAGATCAGAAGGAAAATTGAATTTGGAATGAAAAAATCTTTTTAATCAACCCACAGCAAGGCAAACAGCAATAGGAAAAGAATCATTTAAAAGGTGGTTTTGATAAGGAGGGAGGGGCTATAACACCTTGAGGTGTAAAAAAGTAAGGAATTGCTCCAAAAATGATGGTAACATGTCAAAAGGACCCAAGAGCAAACTTGAGAGAGCTCCCAATGTCCAAACCAGGGACAACTTGAGCAAAAAAAAAAAAAAGTACAAATAAATATCCAAGAGTCCATCTTGACATAAATAATTTAATAAACAAAACATAGGGTAGAAGGGAAAGCTCTTCCTTACAGCAGAAGTCCAATTATTAATGTAGACAGAATAATAGAAATAGAAGACCTCCATTTGCCAAATATCACAGGAACAATTGTTTCAGGCAAACATGCTCAGTGGATCTCAGGGGATGCTAAAATTAGTGGGCTTATGATGAGAAACAAGATATTTAGATAGTCTTGAATTATCTTTTCACAAGATATTTATTAATTACAAAGGGGAAACTTTTCAGTAGAGAATCCTGGCAGACACTGACTTTAACCAAGTGGTCAAGATAATTAGCTATATCAAGAGCATGTATCCCCTAATAGTGATGAAGGGCATAACATCACTGCTATCTCATTCTTGCCAAACATGTATAAGTTGGATTTAATCATGAGAAAATATCAGACAAACCCAAATTGAGGGACATTCCACAAAATAAGTGGCCAGACTTGTCAAAAGTGTCAAAGTCATGATATACAAAGAGAGATTAAGGAACTGTCAAAAACCAGAGGAGATGGACATTTAGGCTGCTTACATGTCCTGGCTATTGTAAATAGTGTTGCCATGAACATTGGGGTGCATGTATCTTTTCGAATTATGGTTTTCTCCAGTTATATACCCAGTAGTGGTATTGCTGGGTCATATGGTAGCTCTATTTTTAGTTTTTTAAGGAACCTCCATACTTTTCTCCATAGTAGCTGTACCAATTTACATTCCCACTAACAATGTAGGAGGGTTCCCTTTTCTCCACACCCTCTCTACCATTTACTGTTCGTAGATTCAACAGAGGAATGGATAAAGAAGATGTGGTACATATATACAATGGAGTAGCACTCGGCCATTAAAAATATGAAATAATGCCATTTGCAGCAACATGGATGGATCTAGAGATTGTCATACTGAGTGAAGTAAGTCAGACAAATACAAATATCACAGGATATCGCTTATATGTGGAATCTAAAAAAAAGGGGTACAAATGAACTTATCTACAAAACAGAAATAGAGTTACAGATATAGAAAAGAAACTTATGGTTACCATGTGGTAAGAAGAGGGAGGAATAGATTGGGAGATTGGGATTGACATATATGCACTACTATATATAAAATAGATAACTAATAAGGACCTACTGTATAGCACAGGGAACTCTACTCAATACTCTGTAATGGCCTATATGGGAAAAGAATCTAAAAAAGAGTGTATATATATAAATATGTATAACTGACTCACTTTGCTGTACACTGGAAACTAACACAACATTGTAAATCAACTATACTCCAATAAAAATTTTTAAATAAAAATAAAATAAAAGTAAAAAAACAGAGGAGATTAAGGAGACATGACAACTAAACAAAATATGGAATCCTGGATGTCACATTAGTGGGACAATTGACAAAATTTGAATAAGGTCTACAGATTAGTTAATGATATTGTATCAATGTTAATTTCCTGTTTTCCAGAATTGTATTGTGGCTATGTAAGATGTTAGCATTTAGGAAAGCTGGGTGAAAAGTATTCACAAATTCTTGGTACTAAATTTGTAACTTTTTCATAAATTTAAAATTATTTCAGAATGAACATTTAATTTTTTAAATAAAAAATGAAGTAATGGGCTTACACTTCCAGTATAATTGGTGAGTAGGAGCTCTGAGAGGCCCTCCACAAAAACTAGACTCCAGATATGTTACACTGTGCCTCTAACAAAAGGTAGAGGAGCTTTCCAGCAATACCCCACACTGCCACCACCAAGCAATATGATCTGGGCATGGGGTAGAATCAGGAAACCTGCAGTCTTGGTGGTAATACTCTGAAGTAGTGGTAATATCCAGGAGTCATCCACCAGGGAACAAAGCCTCAAAGGCAAGAGCTTGGCCAAGACAAGAATTCCAACATCTGTAGAGCCAGAGTGACAGGGACCAGGGAGGGGTTGAATTTCCATGAAGCCTGAGTCCTCTAGCAATCATTTGTATGGATAATGATAATTGGAATAGCAAGGAAATGGGAAGCTGAGTCTGAGACTCCAACTCAGAGCCAAACCTTGAAGAGAGAGGCTGATGTGATCCTTTCTTTTGGGAAGAAAGTTTTCCCCAAGTTAGACCTTACACAGATTAAATGGAGCATGATCTCACAAAGATTACCAAACACCAGATCTCATCCATTAGTAAGAATCAGCAGAAATAAGACAAAAGAAAAACACATGTAAATCCTCAAGACGATAGACGTTGGAACAATCTAGTACGTAATAGTTATGTATGAAATGTTTAAAGAAATAAAGGATACAATTACAAAGATAAGCATGCAAAAAAATCAATAAGAAATGAATAGACGTGAAGAAAATGACTTGAATTTTGAGCAATGAAAAATGTAATTGTTAAAATTTTAAAACTAAATGCATGGGTTAAACATCAGATTAGAAACAGGTGAAAAGACAATTATTGAATTGAACGATACATGGGAAGAATTTATTCCAAAAACAACATAGAGAGATATAGAGAATGAAAATATTAAAGAGGGCTTAAGAGACATGGAGAATAGAATGAGATGATCTAACAAATGTTTGGAATCTCAGAAGGAGAAAGTGGAGAGACACTGAAAGAGAGACAATATTTAAAAAAAATAATGGCAAGGATTTCCTGGTTGCAGTAATGCCAGGCTAGGCTACTTGGATCAACTGTCTTACAGAAAACTAAAAAGGTTTAAGGTATATATCACACACACACACATTATATATATATATATATATATATAGCATGTATGTAAATGTGTATACATATAAAAATCTTAGAACACTGAAAAGCTGAAAAGATAGTTGGTAAACTGCCAGTTTATATTTGGGGGGAGTGGGTGAGGGTGAAGCAAAGCCCAAATCCATAAAGGTAAGGAGAATATTAGAGCATCAGAGAGGCTTTGAGGGTATTTGTCCACAATCACACCTAGCTTCTGTTCAATGGTGAAGGTGATGGAAGTGAAGGCTCGGCTCCTCCTTCTGGGTGGGAGAGATAGAGGAAATTCTCCCCACATTTACTGGGGACTCCAAAGGTCTGCATTGTCAGGATAAGGGCAAACCAAAACTAAACTCCTTTTTTCAACCACAGGGTTTATTGAGGAAGCCATTTTAGTCAGCCAACCTATAATTATATACCCAGCTCTTTCTCATTCAAGAACAAGAGGAAATGAAGACATCTTCTCAGAAACAACAGACTTAGAGAGTTCACCATCAACAGATTCCCACTAAAGAATATCCTATAGGATGTACTTCTGGAAGAAAGGAAGTGATCCCAAATGGAAGGTCTGAGGTGCAAGAAGGAACAAAGCAAAAAGAGTGGTAAATATATGGGAATATGTAAGTAAATATTAGCCACATTAAAAAGTAATAATAATATCTAGAAGGATTGAATAATTAAAGTACCAGACAATACCATGTAGGTTGGGAGGGAACAAAGGGAAATGTCTGGGATGAGGTTTGATGAACCTTAGACTTTGGTCAGATGCAGGGTAACCAGTGAAATAGAAACCAAGGATATAACTTCCAAACTAGTAGAGAGAAAAAAGTGGAGAAATAAAAATAATCTAAAAGAAATAAAAAGCAAGAAGGGAGAGAAAAAGAAACAGAATGGGAGTCTGAAGAGAATGCACAAAATAAGATGGAAGATTTAAACTCCAAATATCAGTAACCATTTCATAGGTAAACAGACTTAAATGGTCCAGATAAGAGATAGAGGTTATCACACTGGATAAAACAAACAAGCAAAAAACCAAACTAAACCAAAAAAGTCCTTACCTTGATAAACAGTATCTGCAAAAACTTACAACAAACATCATACTTAGAGAATTAATGGCACCATTTCATTTAAGTCAAAAACAGGACAAGAGTTCCTATATCACGTGGGAGAGCCAAGTTCAGGATATTGGTCCACCTGAGACCTCCCAGCTCTATGTAATAACAAATGGTGAAAGCTCTCCCAAACACCTCTATCTTAATGCTAAGACCCAGCTCCACTCAATGACCAGCAAGCTACAGTGCTGGACACCCTATGCCAAACAACTAGCAAAACAGGAACACAACCCCACCCATTACCAGAGAGGCTGCCTAAAATCAGAATAAGGTCACAGACACCCCAAAACATACCACTGGATGCGATCCTGCAAACCAGAAAGACAAGATACAGCCTCATCCACAAGAACACAGACACCAGTCCCCTCCACCAGGAAGCCTACACAACCCACTAAAACAACCTTACCCACTGGGGGCAGACATGAAAAACAATGGGACTACGAACCTGCAGCCTGTGAAAAGGAGACCCCAAACACAGTAAGTTAAGCAAAATGAGAAGACAGAGAGGCACACAGCAGATGAAGGAGCAAGGTAAAAACCCATCAGACCAAACAAATGAAGAGGAAAGAGGCAGTCTACCTGAAAAAGAATTCAGACTAATGATAGTAAAGATGACCCAAAATGGTGGAAATAGAATGGAGAAAATAAAAGAAATGGTTAACAAGGACCTAGAAGAACTAAACAGCAAACAAACAATGATGAACAACACAATAAATGAAATTTAAAATTCTCTACAAGGAATTAATAGCAGAATAATTGAGGCAGAAGAACGGATAAGTGACCTGGAAGATAAAATAGTGGAGATAACTACTGCAGAGCAGAATAAAGAAAAAAATGAAAAGACTTGAGGACAGTCTCAGCAACCTCTGGGACAACATTAAGTGCACCAACCTTTGAATTATAGGGGTCCCAGAAGAAGAAGAGAAAAAGAAAGGGACTGAGAAAATATTTGAAGAAATTATAGTTCAAAACTTCCCTAATATGGGAAAGGAAATAGTCAATCAAGTCCAGGAAGCACAGAGAGTCCCATCCCATACAGGATAAATCTAAGGAGAAACATGCAAAGACACATATTACTATCAAAAATTAAATACACACAAAAATATTAAAAGCAGCAAGGGAAAAACAACAAATAACATACAAGGGAATCCCCATAAGGTTAACAGCTGATCTTTCAGCAGAAACGCTGCAAGCCAGAAGGGTGGTGCAGGACATATTTAAAGTGATGAAAGGGAAAAACCTACAACAAAGATTACTCTACCCGGCAAGGATCTCACTCAGATTTGACGGAGAAATCAGAACCTTTAGAGAGAAGCAAAAGCTAAGACAATTCAGCACCACCAAACCAGCTTTACAACAAATGCTAAAGGAACTTCTCTAAGCAGGAAGCACAAGAGATGGCAAAGACCTACAATAAAAAACCCAAAACAATTAAGAAAATGGTAATAGGAACATACATATCGATAACTACGTTAAATGTAAACGGATTAAATGCTCCAGCCAAAAGACATAGACTGGCTGAATGGATACAAAAACAAGACCCGTATATATGCTGTCTACAAGAGACCCACTTCAGACCTATGGACACATACACACTGAAAGTGAGGGGATGGAAAGATATTCTATGCAAATGGAATCAAAAGACAGCTGGAGTAGCAATTCTCATATCAGACAAAATAGACTTTATTTTTCTAAAAACATTGTAATTGGAGTATAATTGCTTTACAATGGTGTGTTAGTTTATGCTTTATAACAAAGTGAATTAGTTATGCATATACATATATCCCCATATCTCTTCTCTCTTGCGTCTCCCTCCCTCCCACCCTCCCTATCACACCCTTCTAACTGGCCTCAAATCACCGAGCTGATCTCCCTGTGCTATGCAACTTCTTCCCACTAGCTATTTCTTTTACATTTGGTAGTGTATATATGTCCATATATACACTACCACTCTCTCACTTTGTCCCAGCTTACCCTTCCCCCTCCTCGTGTCCTCCAGTCCATTCTCTAGTAGGTCTGCATCTTTATTCCCGTCTTGCCCCTGGGCTCTACATGACTTTTTTCTTTTTTTTTAGATTCCATATATACATGTTAGCATACAGTACTTGTTTTACTCTTTCTGACTTACTTCACTCTGTATGACAGACTCTAGCTCCATCCACCTCACTACAAATAATTCAATTTCGTTTCTTCTTCTGGCTGAGTAATATTCCATTGTATATATGTGCCACATCTTCTTTATCCATTCATCTGTCAATGGACACTTAGGTTGCTTCCATGTCCTGGCTATTGTAAATAGTGCTGCAATGAACATTGTGGTACATGACTCTTTTTGAATTATGGTTTTCTCAGGGTATATGCCCAGTAGTGGGATTGCTGGGTTGTATGGTAGCTCTCTTTTTAGTTTTTTAAGGAAGCTCCACACTATTCTCCATAGTGGTTGTATAAATTTACATTCCCACCAACAGTGTATGAGGTTTCCCTTTTCTCCACACCCTCTCCAGCATTTACTGTTTGTAGATTTTTTGATGATGGCCATTCTGACCGGTGTGAGGTGATATCGCATTGTAGTTTTGATTTGCATTTCTCTAAGGATTAATGATGTTGAGCATTCTTTCATGTGTTTGTTGGCAATCTGTATATCTTCTTTGGAGAAATGTCTATTTAGGTCTTCTGCCCATTTTTGGATTGGGTTGTTTGTTTTTTTGATATTGAGCTGCATGTGCTGCTTGTAAATTTTGGAGCTTAATCCTTTCAGTTGCTTCACTGGCAAATATTTATTTTCTCCCATTCTGTGGGTTGTCTTTTCATCTTGTTTGTGGTTTCCTTTGCTGTGCAAAAGTTTTTAAGTTTCATTAGGTCCCATTTGTTTATTTTTGCTTTCATTTCCATTTCCCTGGAAGCTGGGTCAAAAAGGATCTTGCTATGATTTATGTCATAGGGTGTTCTGCCTATGTTTTCCTCTAAGAGTTTGATAGTGTCTGGCCTTACATTTACGTCTTTAATCCATTTTGAGTTTATTTTTGCGTCTGGTGTTAGGGAGTGTTTTGTTTTGTTTTTTTAGTGTCAGGTGTTTATTTCCCACACACACGGGACTGCTCACAAACACAACACACACAGGCATTGGCACCGTGGGAGGGAGCAGCACCCCGGCCTCAGCAGAGGACAGGGCTTTCTCTCAGACCCTGACCTCATGGCATGAAATGGGACAGGACGGGTTCTTTCTTCTGCCTTCACTGGGGACTCTGGGGACCCATAAGCAAACACCCCTCCCAACTGTCAGCCAAGGAAAAGCCACCTTGGTGACAGGTTGAGTTCCAATTGATACAGTAAGTGGAAGCGGGAGTGGCCTGGTCCCAACCATTACAGGGTAGGGTGTAAACGGTAAAGGAAGAGGTACACTTTGTATTAGGCCACAAGAGGCAGCAGGTGACACCATCAGAAGCACGTGTGAAGGTCAGGGGGCAGTACAGTTACTGGGCTTCTGAGCTACCTAGTCCCTGTCTCAGCAGGAAGCGTAGCAGACGGGCAAGGGTTTTTGTTTGGTATTGATGATGTCCACGAATTCAGGCTTGAGGGAAGCGCCCCCCACAAGGAAGCCATCCACATCAGGCTGGCTTTCCAGCTCCTTACAGGTTGCCCCAGTCACAGAACCCCCATAAATTATGCGGGTGCTCTGAGCCACTGCATCAGAGATGTTGGACTTAAGCCATCCCCGGAGCTTTTCGTGTACTCCCTGGGCCTGTTGGGGTGTCGCAGTCTTTCCAGTACCAATGGCCCACACAGGCTCATAGGCCAGGACAACCTTGACCTAGTCTTTCACATTATCTGTGATGACTTTGGTTTGCTCGAAAATGACCTTCTCAGTGATGCCAGCTTCCCTCTCATCTAGCTTCTCCCCAATGCAGGCGATTACTCCAAGTCCCTCTGCCAGGGCGTGAGCCACCTTCTTCCCAATCAGCTCATCTGACTCCCCAAAGACATGCCTTCTCTCCGAGTGTCCCAGGACCACCCACGTGGCTCCACAGTCTTTGATCATGCCAGGGCTTATCTCCCCCTTAAAGGCCCCGTTAGCCACTTTGTAGCAGTTCTGCGCAGCCACTGCAATCTTGGGATCTAGCTTCTGCCAGGCGAAGTCAATGTAGACGGTGGGGGCGGGTGCAAACCACCTCGGTGTCGGCCGGCACCTTGGCCGCATTCAGGGTGTTGATGAGCTCCCCCAGGTTGTTCTTCTGCCCGTTCATCTTCCAGGTCCCCCCCACAAAGAACTTCCTGGAGGATGCCATTGCGCTGAATCCAGCACACTGAAGGTCAGGAGCAGCCTAGGGAGTGTTTTAATTTCATCATTTTACGTGTAGCTGTCCAGTATTCCCAGCACCATTTATTGAAGAGGCTGTCTTTTCTCCATTTTATATTCTTGCCTCCTTTATCAAAGATAAGATGACCATATGTGCATGGGTTGATCTCTGGGCTTTTTATCCTGTTCCATTGATCTATATTTCTGGATTTGTGCCAGTACCATACTGTCTTGATTACTGTAGCTTTGCAGTATAGTCTGAAGTCTGGGAGCCTGATTCCTCCAGCTCTGTTTTTCTTTCTCAATATTGCTTTGGCTATTCGGGGGAATCCAAATCTGAAAAGAAGAAGTAAAGCTGTCACTGTTTGCAGATGACATGATACTAAACATAGAGAATCCTAAAGATGCTTCCAGAAAACTACTAGAGCTAATCAATGAATTTGGTAAAGTAGCAGGATACAAAATTAATGCACAGAAATCTCTTGCATTCCTATATACTAATGATGAAAAATCTGAAAGTGAACTTAAGAAAACACTCCCATTTACCACAGCAACAAAAAGAATAAAATACCTAGGAATAAACCTACCTAAGGAGACAAAAGACCTGTATGCAGAAAATTATAAGATACTGATGAAAGAAATTAAAGATGATACAAATAGATGGAGAGATATACCATGTTCTTGGATTGGAAGAATCAATATTGTGAAAATGACTATACTACCCAAAGCAATCTGCAGATTCAATGCAATCCCTGTCAAACTATCATGGGCATTTTTCACAGAATTAGAGCAAAAAATTTCACAATTTCTATCAAAATAGACTTTAAAATAAAGACTGTTACAAGAGACAAAGGAGGACACTACATAATGATCAAAGGATCAATCCAAGAAGATGTAACAATTGTAGAAGGTATAATAACAATTGTAAATATTTATGCACCCAACAAAGTAGCACTTCAATACATAAAGCAAATGCTAACAACCATAAAAGGGGAAATCTGGGCTTCCCTGGTGGCGCAGTGGTTGAGAATCCGCCTGCCGATGCAGGGGACACGGGTTCATGTCCCGGTCCGGGATGATCCCACATGCCGCGGAGCAGCTGGGCCCGTGAGCCATGGCTGCTGAGCCTGTGCGTCTGGAGCCTGTGCTCCTCAACGGGAGAGGCCACAAAAGTGAGAGGCCCGTGTACCACAAAAAAAAGGGGGGGGGAATCGACAATAACACAATACTAGTAGGAGACTTTAACACCCCACTTTCACCAATGGACAGATCGTCCAAAATGAAAATAAGTAAGGAAACACAAGCTTTAAATGACACATTAAACAAGAAGGACTTCCTTGATATTTATAGGACATTCCATCCAAAAACAACAGAATACACTTTCGTTTCAAGTGCTCATGGAATATTTGCTAGGATAATTATATCTTGGGTCACAAATCAAGCCTTGGTAAATTTAAGAAAATTGAAATTGTATCAAGTATCTTTTCCAATGGCAACGCTATGAGACTAGATATCAATTAGAAGAAAAAAATCTGTAAAAAATACAGACACATGAGGGCTAAACAATACACTACTAAATAACCAAGAGATCACTGAATCAAAAAATACCTACACCAGCAATCCCACTATTGTGCATATACCCTAAGCAAACCATAATTCAAAAAGAGTCATGTACCACAATGTTCATTGCAGCCCTATTTACAGTAGCCAGGACATGGAAGCAACCTAAGTGTCCATCGACAGGTGAATGGATAAAGAAGATGAGGCACATATATACAATGGGATGGTACTCAGCCATAAAAAGAAACGAAATTGAGTTATTTGTAGTGAGGTGGACGCAGTCTCTCATACAGAGTGAAGTAAGTCAGAAAAACAAATATCGTATACTAACACACATATATGAAATCTAAAAAAAGGAAAAAAAAAGTGGTTCCGAAGAACCTAGGGGCAGGAAAGGAATAAAGATGCAGACATAGAGAATGGACCTGAGGACATGGGGAGGGGGAAGGGGAAGCTGGAATGAAGTGAGAGAGTGGCATGGACATATATACACTACCAAATGTAAAATAGATATCCAGTGGGAAGCAGCCACATAGCACAGGAAAACCAGCTCGGTGCTTTGCAACCACCTGGAGGGGTGGGATGGGAAGGATGGGAGGGAGATGCAAGAGGTAGGAGATATGGGGATATATGTATATGTATAGCTGATTCACTTTGTTATAAAGCAGAAACAAACACACCATTGTAAAGCAATTATACTCCAATAAAGATGTT
>NC_041234.1:33949067-33952626 GCF_002837175.3 Physeter macrocephalus | reverse complement strand
AGCCTGTGCTCCTCAACGGGAGAGGCCACAAAAGTGAGAGGCCCGTGTACCACAAAAAAAGGGGGGGGGAATCGACAATAACACAATACTAGTAGGAGACTTTAACACCCCACTTTCACCAATGGACAGATCGTCCAAAATGAAAATAAGTAAGGAAACACAAGCTTTAAATGACACATTAAACAAGAAGGACTTCCTTGATATTTATAGGACATTCCATCCAAAAACAACAGAATACACTTTCGTTTCAAGTGCTCATGGAATATTTGCTAGGATAATTATATCTTGGGTCACAAATCAAGCCTTGGTAAATTTAAGAAAATTGAAATTGTATCAAGTATCTTTTCCAATGGCAACGCTATGAGACTAGATATCAATTAGAAGAAAAAAATCTGTAAAAAATACAGACACATGAGGGCTAAACAATACACTACTAAATAACCAAGAGATCACTGAATCAAAAAATACCTACACCAGCAATCCCACTATTGTGCATATACCCTAAGCAAACCATAATTCAAAAAGAGTCATGTACCACAATGTTCATTGCAGCCCTATTTACAGTAGCCAGGACATGGAAGCAACCTAAGTGTCCATCGACAGGTGAATGGATAAAGAAGATGAGGCACATATATACAATGGGATGGTACTCAGCCATAAAAAGAAACGAAATTGAGTTATTTGTAGTGAGGTGGACGCAGTCTCTCATACAGAGTGAAGTAAGTCAGAAAAACAAATATCGTATACTAACACACATATATGAAATCTAAAAAAAGGAAAAAAAAAGTGGTTCCGAAGAACCTAGGGGCAGGAAAGGAATAAAGATGCAGACATAGAGAATGGACCTGAGGACATGGGGAGGGGGAAGGGGAAGCTGGAATGAAGTGAGAGAGTGGCATGGACATATATACACTACCAAATGTAAAATAGATATCCAGTGGGAAGCAGCCACATAGCACAGGAAAACCAGCTCGGTGCTTTGCAACCACCTGGAGGGGTGGGATGGGAAGGATGGGAGGGAGATGCAAGAGGTAGGAGATATGGGGATATATGTATATGTATAGCTGATTCACTTTGTTATAAAGCAGAAACAAACACACCATTGTAAAGCAATTATACTCCAATAAAGATGTTTAAAAAACTAAAAAAAAAAACCTAGAAAAAAATGGCAATGAAAATACGAAGATGCAAAACCTATGGGATGCAGCAAAAGCAGTTCTAAGAAGGAAGTTTATAGCAATACAATCCTCTCTCCAGAAACAAGAAACACCTCAAATAAACAGCTTAACCTTACACCTAAAGCAATTAAAGAAAGAAGAACAAAGAAACCCCAAACTTAGCAGAAGGAAAGAAATCATAAACATCAGATCAGAAATAAATGAAAAAGAAATGAAGGAAACAATAGTAAAGATGAAGAGAACTAAAGGCTGGTTCTTTGAGAAGATAAACAAAATTGGTAAACCATTAGCCAGGCTCATCAAAAAAAAAAAAGGGAGAAGACTCAAATCAATAGAATTATAAATGAAAAAGGAGAAGTAACAGCTGACACTGCAGAAATACAAAGGATCATGAGAGATTACTACAAGCAAACATATGTCAATAAAATGGACAACCTGGAAGAAATGGACAAATTATTAGCAAAGCACAACCTGAATCCAACAGCACATTAAAAGGATCATACACCATGATCAAGTAGGGTTTATCCCAGGAATGCAAGAATTCTTCAATATATGCAAATCAATCGATGTGATACACCATATTAACAAACTGATGGAGAAAACCCATATGATCATCTCAATAGATGCAGAAAAAGCTTTTGACAAAATTCAACCCCCATGTATGATAAAAACCCTCCAGAAACTAGGCATAGAGGGAACTTACCTGAACATAATAAAGGCCATATATGACAAACCGACAGCCAACATCATTGTCAATGGTGAAAACTGAAACCATTTCCTCTAAGATCAGGAACAAGACAAGGTTGTGCACTCTCACCACTATTACTCAACATAGTTTTGGATGTTTTAGCCACAGCAATCAGAGAAGAAAAAGAAATAAAAGGAATCCAAATCGGAAAAGAAGAAGCAAAGCTGTCACTGTTTGCAGATGACATGATACTATACATAGAGAGTCCTAAAGATGCTACCAGAAAACTACTAAAGCTAATCAATGAATTTGGTAAAACAGCAGGATACAAAATTAATGCACTGAAATCTCTTGTATTCCTATACACTAATGATGAAAAATCTGATACTGAAATTAAGGAAACACTCCCATTTACCATTGGAACAAAAAGAATAAAATATCTAGGAATAAACCTACCTAAGGAGACAAAAGACCTGTATGGGGAAAACAATAAGACACTGATGAAAGAAATTAAAAATGATACAAACAGATGGAGAGATATACCATGTTCTTGGATTGGAAGAATCAACATTGTGAAAAAGACTGTACTACCCAAAGCAATCTCACTGTCAATGCAATCCCTATCAAACTACCAATGGCTTTTTTTTTTTACAGAACTAGAACAAAAAATTTCACAATTTGTATGGAAACACAAAAGACCCCAAATAGCCAAAACAATCTTGAGAAAGAAAAAGGAAGCTGGAGGAATCAGGCTCCTGGACTTCAGACTATACTACATAGCTACAGTAATCAAGACAGTATGGTACTAGCACAGTATGGTACTATCCTGGTGCCATCCTTTCTACAGGATAGAAAGCCCAGAGGTAAACCCACGCACATATGGTCACCTTATTTTTGATAAAGGAGGCAAGAATATACAATGGATAAAAGACAGTCTCTTCAATAAGTTGTGCTGGGAATACTGGACAGCTACATGGAAAAGAATGAAATTAGAGCACTCCCTAACAACATACACAAAAATAAACTCAAAATGGATTAAAGACCTAAATGTAAGGCCAGACTCTCTAAAACTCTTAGAGGAAAACATAGGCAGAACACTCTATGACATAAACCACAAAAAAATCCTTTTTGACCCACCTCTTAGAGAAATGGAAATAAAAACAAAAATAAACAAATGGGACCTAATGAAACTTATAAGCTTTGCACAGCAAATGAAACCATAAACAAGATGAAAAGACAACCCTTAGCATGGGAGAAAATATTTGCAAATGAAACAACTGACAAAGGATTAATCTCCAAAATTTACAAGCAGCTCATGCCGCTCAATATCCAAAAAACAAACAATCCAATCCAAAAATGGGCAGATGGCCTAAATAGACATTTCTCCATAGAAGATATACAGATTGCCAACTAACACATGAAAGGATGCTCAACATCACTTATCATTAGAGAAATACAACTCAAAACTACAATGAGGTATCACCTCATTGTGGTCAGAATAGCCATCATCAAAAAATCTACAATCAATAAATGCTGGAGAGGGTGTGGAGAAAAGGGAGCCCTATTGCACTGTTGGTGGGAATGTAAATTGATAAAGCCATTGTGGAGAACAGTATGGAGGTTCCTTAAAAAACTAAAAATAGAACTACTATATGACCCAGCAATCCCACTACTGGGCATATACCTAGAGAAA
>NC_041234.1:33934337-33946478 GCF_002837175.3 Physeter macrocephalus | reverse complement strand
GCATTGGCAGGCGGATTCTTAACCACTGCGCCACCAGGGAAGCCCCGATAACATTTTATTAAATACAAATACATTTATATAAATTTCTTGAAAATTCAGCTATTCAGAAGTTCTCCCTCTTTTCCTATCATGTTAAATAAAAAGTGCCTCTCAGGATCTTAGTCTGGTCTTCCCAAATATACTTTTCTTTGTCATTGAATCTATTTTTATGTTTCACAGGAAAGTTTGTTTTTATTTATTATTGTGTACAGTATGGGAATACTGAAAATCTTATGGATGAAAAGAGACAAAGTTATTTTTAAGTATATTTTTAAACGTTAAGATTATTTACTTTATAAAGTTGTATAAATCATCTTTCTGTGATCACATGACTATGATTAGCAAAGAGAAGTTACATAGTATTTCATATTTGGTGGGACTTGTTTAATAGAAAATCCTTTTCTACCTGACACAGGATTTTTATTAGACCTTTAGGTTTTAGTTCAGATGTGACAATTTTCACTTGCCTTAAAACGCATACGGTTTTGCCAGTAAGTCAAATGTGAATGTAATTCTAATTCAGAACTAAAAGCCATCAGTAACTGGTCACATTCATACCAAGATTTAATTAGTACTTTCCAATGTGAAGTTGGTTTTGGTTTTTTGGCTTTTTTTCTTTTAGAACTAATGGGCATTGCTTTGCCATCATAGAAGAAGATGACCAAGGAGAAACCACATTGGCTTCAGGGTGTATGAAATATGAAGGATCTGATTTTCAGTGCAAGGTAAGACCTAATTTGAGGCCTATGAAATAAAGGGAGGGGCCACAGGAAAAGCGTTGATTCCCCAAGGAGAAGTGTGCCTGGTCTGCACATGGCTGTGTGCAGTAGTTAACCTACATAAGAAAGATGTGAGTTTCATGTTGCTTGTTCTCAGTGAAGCCACATTGAGTCAGTCTTCCAGGAGATTACAAGCATTTGTGACTTATTCTAGAATGTCAACTGGGATCTGTGTCACATTCACTAGAGGAAGAAGAATTAATTTATTTAACATTTACTATTTGCATTTAATATGCTAAGTGCTTGGTATATTTTACCTCATTTTCTCCCAGTTACCCTATGAGGCAGATATTTTTTATCCTCCGTCTTATAGCAGAGGAAACTAAAGCCCAGAGAGAAGTAAGTTCATTGCTTAGGGTCACAAAGTTAATAAATGGCAAAGCTGTGATTTAAGCTATTTGATTCCCAAATCCTTGTTTCCATAATACTGTGCTGCCCCCAATCTGTTGTTGGCAAAGTCTTTCTTTCCCTTTTAAAAGTAATGTAACATTTAGCTATCTGGTTTACAGCACTCCTCGTTTCTAAAATCTTTAAATCATACCGCTTTCAGCCTTCTCCGAAGTGCTCTCAACTTCCTGTGATGTAATTCACCTAGCTGAGAAGATGGGAATTCAGACAGAACACAGAAACATTGTAGGGTCTCTGCATACTTCTGGGATACCAATCCCACTTACTAGCGTTTGGTCTGCCTTCTTCATTCCTGTAATCATCCTTGATAGAGAAGACTGAAACAAAACGAGAGTTAAGGAAGTGTTCGTTTTCTTTGTCCTCCATTACCTGGTATTTTGTCGGCAATACTACATCCATTGCTTGGTGGTCTTTCTTCTAGCACTGCCAAAAACCCCTTCCTGATTTTTCTTTACATTTTCTGTCCTGCAAGGCTGAGCTCATTTTGAACTTTAGCCATACTGGGACTATTCTTGGATGCTTCACGCTTCTTTTATTCATCTTTAGTTGTATACTCTTCATTCCATCCTTCATGTAAGTTTTCTCTAGATCTGGGATATTTTTTTCAGAGTCACCTGTGTAACTTCTGACATGTCTCTCTTTTCTCTTTCTTTTTATGATCATTTAAAGGTAAAAAAAATTGTTAGAAAGTTAAAAATTCAGTTAAAATGTAAAACTTGTGCTTTTGGAGGTTTCCAAGTACTCTTGACCCATCTTACCTTCTCTTATATAATCTCAAGTCCCTTATAGAATCCCATATAGATTCCCCTATGGAATCTCATTTTCACATTTTTAAAGGAATACCTGATTATACCGGGGTTTCTCCTTTCTACCCATCTGATATTTAAGAATAAGAAGGTTGATTTCTGCTTATATTCTTGCTACTTCTATGACGACAGACAATTCCTTTCTGTTACTGTTTTGGTCTGGAATGGCACTTCTTCCAGGTAGTGCTGAAATGTCAGCATTCAAGTTAAGAACTTCTCAAATACTGTACTTTTAATCAAATAAAACTTCACATATAATTTTTGGTATCTGTTCCCATGACTACAGTCTTTCCCTGTGCTCATTTTCTGATCTATTAGGGACACATATCTGGTTGGTGGTCTCCCAAAAACTCTCAGAAATATTGTTTCTATATTTTGCCCTTATCCTCACCACATACACTTCAACTTGCTTCCATACCAGGTTCATTAGTTTCAACATAGTTGTTATAGGCAGAATCAACTGTATCTTCTGCCTACTTGACTACCTTTTCTAACCTGTCATTTCTTTGGCCTAGGACACGCTCCACTTTTTAGTCAGATCTTAAGTCTCATCCAACTAAGTCTCAATACTACTATGAGATCATATTTACCCTGCTAGTCTATCACTGTAATAAAATGTATTACCCATGTTTTTTAGGAAAAGATCTCATGATTTTAAATACTTTTTTACTAAAAACAAATGAATAGTCATATCTTAAGATATGCCAAATTTTGGGTGAAAAATATATATAAACTTTTGTTTATCTGTAATTAAGTTATAGTCTAGTGTTCTAACACACCATGCACATACATACATTCTTCTTAAGAAAAAACATTTTAGAGTCTTTACAACACTATTTCACGATAGATTTAAATTTTTCAATAATCACTTTCACACAAACTTAGCAGGTCCTTTTCACTCACTGAATTAGAAACTGTATTTTATGAATATTTTAAAAATTAATTATCAGTTTCGTGTATCAGATTATTTCTAATTTTCTTCCTTTAGGATTCACCAAAAGCCCAGCTACGCCGGACAATAGAATGTTGTCGGACCAACTTATGTAACCAGTATTTACAACCTACACTGCCCCCTGTTGTTATAGGTAGGTTAGCAGAGAAAAGTGCAATCATGATTCTCAGTGAAATATTTTCTCTGGTTTTAACAATAAGCAAGCTTTCTAGAGTTCAACACTACAAGTTATTTTTTCCTTTTAAGATGTGATCGAAAGGTAATATGTCTTTTTCATTGTTTACTTCCATTATCAGGTCCATTTTTCGATGGCAGCATTCGATGGCTGGCTTTGCTCATTTCTATGGCTGTCTGCATAATTGCTATGATCATCTTCTCCAGCTGCTTTTGTTACAAGTAAGATAATTATTTTGATGCAAAATATTTTGTTGAATATTAGATATAAACAGTTGTTCTTAAAGCCAGTAGGCAGAAACCATTGACAATGTATTTCAGGAACCATTAACTTGTATTTTCTGGTTATCTCCTTTAATTAACTATATTATAGTTTCTTAAGGGAACAGAGGACCTTACTACTAATCAATTAATTGGACACTACATTATACTTCTTGTTATGTTCATGAGTACTTAAGATATTCTTATTTATAGAATATTGAACTTTCTTATATCTAAATTTAAAAACCTGACCCCATATATGCACTACCAAATGTAAATTAGATAGCTAGTGGGAAGCTGCCGCATAGCACAGGGAGATCACCTCTGTGCTTTGTGACCATGAGAGGGGTGGGATAGGGAGGGTGGGAGGGAGGGAGACGCAAGAGGGAAGAGATATGGGAACATATGTATATGTATAACTGATTCACTTTGTTGTAAAGGAGAAACTAACACACTATTGTAAAACAGTTATACTCCAATAAAGATGTTAAAAAAATAAAAAAATAAAAATAAATTTAAAAAATTAAAAAAATAAAAGCCTCTCTAAGTGATACACAGTCAGGTGATCCATAAACCACTTGGGAACATGCTGCTTAGTGTTGCTTAGTAAAATCCCCTGAAGGTGTTTGCTTCCCCATTTTTACTTTGAGCATCCGATCAAAGTTCTTCGCCTAGGAAAAAATGGGAGGGGGTTCAGAATTTTGGCAGGATCTCCTGCATATATACCACCCCAATTCAACAAACCTCTCATCCACTTCTGTTTCCTTTCTGTTTCAAAGGGGTATCATTTTTCCACAGGGAACCCTCTTGAAATCGAAGAATTTGAACCCATCCCTTCATTGATGTGACATTTATTTCTTCCTTCAGCCTTTCAGTCTACCCTTCTCTATGCTTTCCTCCTTTTAACACAGGTCTCTCCCTAGCTTGAAAAAAACACCCTTTTCCTACAATCTCATTTTTCTTCCTCTGTTCAGTGCCAAAATTTTAAAATGCGTGGTCTCTGCCAATTGTCTGCATTTCTTCCATCTCTATCCCTCCGAAGCCCCTGCTGTCTGACTTTCATCCTCACCACTCTACTAAATTGTCCACCCAGAGGTTATTAATAGTCATAAAAAAAATAAAAAATAAAAAATAAAAATAGCACTCCTGGGCTTCCCTGGTGGCGCAGTGGTTGGGGGCCCACCTGCCGATGCAGGGGACACGGGTTCGTGCCCCGGTCCAGGAAGATCCCACATGCCGTGGAGCCTGCGCGTCTGGAGCCTGTGCTCCGCAATGGGAGAGGCCACAACAGTGAGAGGCCCGCATAATGCAAAAAAAAAAAAAAAAATAGCACTCCTATAACCAGTAATAACCATTTTAAATGAAATTTTTAAAAGAACCCATTCACAGAAAGAAGGAAACAAACCCATTCACAGTATAAAGGAGGGATAAAATGAGATACCTGGTGTATTAGTTTTGTATTGCTGCATTGCAATTTATCATAAACTTAGAGGCTTAAACCAACACACATTTATTACCTCACAGTTTCTGTGGCTCATGAATCTGGGCACAGCTTAGCTGGATCCTCCGTTCAGAGTGTCAGGCTGCAATCAAGGTGTTGGCAGGGCCTGTCCTCTCATCTTGGGCTCAGGCTCCTCTTCTAATCTTACATCATTGTTGGCAGAATTGTCGTTTTAGTACTGAGGGCCTTATTTTCTTGCTGACTGTCAGCCAGGGGCTCGCTCTTAGCTCCTAAAAGCCATCCTTGGGTCCCAGCTACGAAGCCCTCTCACAGAATAGCAGGTGACTTCTTCAAAGCCAGCAGGAGAATCTCATCCCAGTCTGCTATGGTGGAGTCTTGTATAATGTAACATAATCATGGGAGTGATTATCTCATCACCTTTGCCATATAGTGTAATCTAATCAAGGGAGCAACTATCCCATCATATTCATATCCACACTCAAAAGAAGGTGATTATACAGGGCATGCATACCAGACAGCTGAAATATTGGGCACCATCTTAGAATTCTGCCTACTCACTTAAGAGTAAATATAACAAAAATAATGTGCAACATATCTTCGAGAAACAATATGAAACATTATTGGCTATCAAAGAGAACGTACCTGAATAAAAGGAGATCTATAACAAGTTATGGTATGGTAAGGCTCACTATAGTAAAGCTATTAACTCTCCCCAGTTAGTTTCTAAATTAAATTAAATTCCCAAGCTCAACAGGATTTTTCATGAAATTTGTCAAACTGATTCTAAAATTCATATGAAATAGATTTGTTCAAGAATAATTAATGCAAATCTGAAAAAGAATGGGGGGAGAAGGTGACTTGTTTTACCAGATATCAAGATTTGTTTTAAAGCTATAGTAATTAGAACAGTGTGAATCTGGCTCAGGAATAGACAAATGGATTACTGAAAGAGAATAGAAAACCCAGAAACAGGTCCGTGGAACTTAGAATGTTATAGAAGTGGCAGTTCAAACACTGGGGAAAAGAATGAATATTCAATAAATATTCAACACCAATAAATGGTGTTAGAACAACACATTTTTACATGGAAAAAATAAAATTAGATCACTACCTTGTATCTAAGACAGAAAACAAAGCTAGATGGACTAAAGCTCTAAATGTGAAAAGCAAATTTTTAAACCTATGAGAAGAAAATATATGAAAATATAATATGACCTTGGAGTAGGAAAGGTTTTCTTAACCAAGTTACAAAAAGCCCAAACCATAAAGAAAAAGAATTAATTTGAATGTATAACTGATTCACTTCGCAGTACACCTGAAACTAACACAATATTGTAAATCAACTATGCTCCAACAAAAATTTTTTTAAAAGAATTAGTTTGACTTTATTAAAATTAAAACCTCTATAAAATAAAAGCACCATTAACAAATTTATAAGACAGGTGATAACCTGGAAAAAGATATTTGCAACACACATAACAGACCGCCCCCAAAAACACTGTTGCAAAGAATTCCCACAGCACTATAAGAAAAAGACAAACAAAACTCAACAGAGGAAGAAGCAAAGTATATGAAAAGGCTATTACAGAAAAGGAAAACCAAATGAAAAGATATTTAACCTCACTAAATATCAAGAAAATATAAGTTAAAACAATGAAAAACTATTTCACATCCATCATATTGGCAAAATTTTTAAGTCTTCTGATACAGGATATGTGGAACAACAGAAACCCTCGTGTACTGCTGGTGGAAATGTAAATTGAGACAACCACTTTGGAGAGAATTTTGACTCTGTTTAGTAATATAAAAGGTGTATTTAACATATTACCCAGTAATTTCACTCCCAATTATTTTCCCTAGAGAAATTCCTCAACGTGTGCACAAGGAGAATGTACTAAGATGTTCATTGCAGCATTGTAATACTGTAAAATTGGACAATGGGTGAATGTCCTTCAGTAAATGAATGAATAAATAAAACGTGGTATAGTCCTATAATCAAATACTACACAGCAGCTAAAAGAAATGAACTGGAATTATGTATTATCAACATGTGAGTAAAAAAACAAGTTGCAAAATAAGATATATTATAAATATATATTATGCAATAATATATATTATATATGTATGTATAGTCTGAAACTATTTCTGTAAAATTAAAAAGCTCACAATGCGGAACTTCCCTGGTGGTGCAGTGGTTAAGAATTCGCCTGCCAATGCAGGGGACACGGGTTCAATCCCTGGTCCGGGAAGATCCCACGTGCCACGGAGGAACTAACCCCATGTGCCGCAACTACTGAGCCTGTGCTCTAGAGCCCATGAGCCACAGCTAATGAGCCCACATACTGCAACTACTGAAGGCGGTGCACCTAGAGCCTGTGCTCCGCAACAAGAGAAGCCACCGCAATGAGAAGCTTGCGCACTGCAAAGAAGAGTAGCCCCCACTCGCCACAGCTAGAGAAAGCCCATGCACAGCAGCGAAGACCCAACGTAGCCAAAAATAAATAAATTTATTTTATTAAGTGCGCAATGCAATACTTTATTGCTTATAGAGATATAAATGCTTGTAAATAGTATTAAAACATGAATAACAAATTCACAATAGTGTTTGCATCTGGGTGGAAAGAAGGGAACAGGATTGAGGATGGGTGGAAAAAGGGTACTTCGACTTAACTCCTTAATTGCCATTATCGCTTTTAAAAACACAGATTTGAAGTAGATGTAATAAAATGTTAACAGTGAAGAATCCTGGGTATATGGGTGTTTGTTATATTATTCTTTGTACTTTTCTGTATTTTAAAAATAAAATATGCCATAGCAGGCAAAATTGGAGGCTCTTCCCAAATGATGCTGACAGGGTAATATTTTGGAGCCAATTCCAGGATGTTTGGGCTGAGCAACAACCAAAAGTGTAAGGAGAACGAAAGGAAAAGGAGATGATATGCATAATCACCACACTTCCCATGGACACGCTACTCAAGTATTCTTGTCTATTTGTAAATCATATCAGTCCTCCCAAAGCTCAAAACGATACAATGAGATGACTAATACACCATTAATATTCTCATGTGTTCTACGAGTACAAAACTCTAAGGCTCTGAGCAGCAACTGTATAAAATTTCAAATTTATAGGAAGATAAAATTTATAGGTACAAAATTATTGAAAACCTTGCATATTAAAACAAGACTTCTAAAGAGGGGATTTGGTAGAATAGAAGGCCCCTTGTCAGGTACTATTACAACTGTCGTCAGTCAGTGAATGAAAAAAGTTAGTAAAGCAGGGAATCATAGGCATGACACATTAATATAGTAAAACTATTAAGTTAAAACATATAAATGGGGGCTTCCCTGGTGGTTCAGTGGTTAAGAATCCACCTGCCAGTGCAGGGCACAACTGGTTCAAGCCCTGGTCTGGGAAGATCCCACATGCCGCGGAGCAGCTAAGCCTGTGCTCCACAACTACTAAGCCTGCGCTCTAGAGCCCGCATGCCACAACTACTGAAGCCTGTGCGCCTAGAGCCCATGCTCTGCAACAAGAGAAGTCACCACAATGAGAAGCCCGTGCACTGCAACAAAGGGTAGCCCCTGCTCGCCACAACTAGAGAAAGCCTGCACGCAGCAACGAAGACCCAATGCAGCCAAAAATAAATATATAAATAATTTTTTTAAAAAAACATAAATGTACATTCATTCACCAATCTTTATTTAAGATCAAGGCTAGGGGCTTCCCTGGTGGTGCAGCGGTTGCGCGTCCGCCTGCCGATGCAGGGGAACCGGGTTCGCACCCCGGTCTGGGAGGATCCCACATGCCGCGGAGCGGCTGGGCCCGTGAGCCATGGCCGCTGGGCCTGCGCGTCCGGAGCCTGTCCTCCGCAACGGGAGAGGCCGCGGCAGAGGGAGGCCCGCATACCACAAAAAAAAAAAAAAAAAAAAAAAGATCAAGGCCTTTTCTTTGTGTATGCTCCTACCAATTGACCTTCTGTCTCATTTTCCCTACGTAAACCGTACTCACAGTGCATTATCTATGAGTTACAGTTTTGGTTTCTTCAAAGTGGAGCAAGAACTTAAAGAGGATTCTGAAGCAATCTGAGAGAGAATCCTTTCAGAGTTTTAAGAGCAGCTAATGATGTTGAATGTTTTTTTATATGCTCCTGTTCCATTCCTCCTCAGTGAAACCTCTTCAAGTGTGTTTAATGACACCTTACTTAATATATATTATTGATTCATTAAAACTGAACTCACAGCCAACAGCACTATAATTCATGCCTAAATGAAGCTTACCTAACATGTATAATTTCTCTATAAGGCACATCACAACGTTCTTGTGCTTAGAAATACTAGATAGCACTTCAGCACTACTCTTGGGGGTCATTTTTAACAGTGAAATCACCAACAAAAGTCACAAAATGTGAAAAGCATGGCACTAAATACACCACAGAAAGGATACTTGTTTACAGTATGATAATTGAAACAAGAAGACAAAATGTCACCTTGTTTGACCTCAACTGGGAACATGCACATTAGGCAACTCAAATTTTTTCACTCTGTTCATGTGCATATCTGCAAATGACTGTGAGAGTACTATGAGTATTGATTTAGGGTTACAAATAAATTTTAAATAGTAAGTGAATTCACAAATACAAGATCCAAGAATGAGAATTGCCTGGTATATCTAAAATAACTCCATTATAAGTTTGGTAAGGATGCCACTCCTAGCATGCCACCACTGTCAATGGACTCTTTTTTTTAAATAAATTTATTTATTTATTTATTTTTGGCTGTGTTTGGTCTTCATTGCAGTGTGCGGGCTTCTCATTGTGGTGGCGGAGCATGGGCTCTAGGCACGCAGGCTTCAGTAGTTGCAGCACGTGGGCTCAGTAGTTGTGGCTCGTGGGCTCTATAGTGCAGGCTCAAAAGTTGTGGCGCACAGGCTTAGTTGCTCCGCGGCATGTGGGATCTTCTCGGACCAGGGCTAGAACCCGTGTGCCCTGCATTGGCAGGCAGATTCTTAACCACTGCACCACCAGGGAAGTCTCTGTCAATGGACTCTTGATGCTGCTGTAACTTCTGTGAATAATTTCTCAACAGTCTCTGTGCCTCTGCATCACTCTGTTTAAATTCAACATTGTTCAATTTGTTGTACAGCAGAAACTAACACAACATTGTAAAACAATTATACTCCAATAAAGATATTTTTTAAAAAGATTCAATATTGTTATGGAAGCATCTTATGGGAAAAGCCCAAGGTCCTATCTCTTACTAAGACTCACAATAGGAGATGATACTCGCATAGAAAGTGTGTTCTGATATGATACCCATGATTATAAGTGCCCACTGAAGTTTACCAATTTGCTCAAAGTCTACATACACCCTTCTTTCCATTTCACTCTTTGTGCCCCAAACTGCTCCAACCTAAAATAATGCAGCTAAAATTCCTACAGCTGAAAACAGACTCATCCTCTCCTTAAAATGAAGGACATTTCAAAGTCTCATTAGTTACTGCATCTGACTCCAGTTCCAGGATCTCTGGGTAATATTCATCCCTCCTCTATTTCTGATGAAATACTAACTCAATATTAGGCAACTATGGTGTAAATTGTAAAGCTCACTCTCACTACCCACATCCCCCACATGAAGTAATGGGGGAGAAAAGGAGAAGAAAGAAAAAGGAGATTACTTAAAATATATTAAAATATATATGACTTAATAAAAGTAAATTCAGGTGGAGTCTACAATTCTTGGTTTTACATCTCGTAAAAATGTAATTTGTACAAAAATAATGGTACAAATGGGAGGGGGAAACAGGAATATATTGGAGCATATTTTTTTATATTATTGAAATTAGGCTGGAATTAATCCCAACTCAAGTGTTTAAAGTAAAGATGTTAATTGTAAACCTCAGCGCATTCAATAAGAAAACACCTCAAAATATAGTAAAAGAAACAATAAGACAATAAAAATGGTATACGAGAAAATATCAATTTAACACAAAATAAGGCAGTAATAGAGGAATGGAGGAACACAAAAGACATACAGAAAACAAATAATAAAATCCTACCTTGTGAATAATTAAATTACATGTAAATAGATTGAGTACCCCAATAAAGAAGCAGAGATTGGCAAAGTGGAAGAAAAAAAATATGACTCCTACATGCTGTTTACAAGAGGCAAACATTAATTGTAAGACACACATAGGTTAAAAGCATAAGGATAGAAAAATATATACCATGGAAATTGTACCCAAAAG
Organism: Physeter macrocephalus; assembly: GCF_002837175.3. NCBI lineage: Eukaryota > Metazoa > Chordata > Mammalia > Artiodactyla > Physeteridae > Physeter > Physeter macrocephalus. The sequence goes on along the minus strand of NC_041234.1, from coordinate 33,935,353 downwards.
AGAGCTATAGTGACTAGACTAACAGTAGGCAAAATAGACTCAAAGACAAAATCGTTACTAGAGACAAAAAAGGACATTTTATAATGATAAAAGTGTCAATCTGTCAAGAGTATATAACAATTTCAAACATAGGTACACCTAACAACAGTGCCCCAAAATGTATGAAGCATAAACTGCCAAGATTGAAGGGAGAAACTAACAATTTAATTATACTAACTGGAGACTTCAATCCTCCACTTTCAAAAATAAATAAAACAACTAAGCAGAAGATCAACAAGGAAATAAAAGACTTGAACAACTACATACAAACACCACATAAGAGACATCTGGAAGAGCACAGGAAGATGGCGGAAGAGTAAGACGCGGAGATCACCTTCCTCCCCACAGATACATCAGAAATACATCTACACATGGAACTGCTCCTATAGAACACCCACTGAACGCTGGCAGAAGACCTCAGACCTTCCAAAAAGTAAGAAACTCCCCATGTACCTGGGTAGGGCAAAAGAGAAAAGAATAAACAGAGACAAAAGAATAGGGATGGGACCTGCACCACTGGGAGGGAGCTGTGAAGGAGGAAAGGTTCCCACACACTAGAAGCCCCTTCACGGGCGGAGACTGCGGGTGGCAGAAGGGGAAGCTTCAGAGCCACGGAGGAGAGCACAGTAACAGGGTGCAGAGGGCAAAGTGGAGAGATTCCCGCAGAGGACCGATGCCGACCAGCACTCACCAGCCCGAGAGGCTTGTCTGCTCACCCATCGGGAAGGGCGGGGGCTGGAAGCTGAGGCTCGGGCTTCGGTCGGAAACCAGGAGAGGACTGGGGTTGGCTGTGTGAACACAGCCTGAATGGGTTAGTGCACCACGGCTAGCCGGGAGGGAGTCTGGGAGAAGTCTGGAGCTGCCGAAGAGGCAAGAGACCTTTTCTTCCCTCTTTGCTTCCTGGTGCGCGAGGAGAGGGGATTCAGCGCGTCGCTTAAAGGAGCTCCAGAAACGGGCGCGGAGCTGCCGAAGAGACA
>NC_041234.1:33931200-33934255 GCF_002837175.3 Physeter macrocephalus | reverse complement strand
GTCGCTTAAAGGAGCTCCAGAAACGGGCGCGAGCTGCGGCTATCAGCGCGGACACCAGAGACTGGCATGAGATGCTAAGGCTGCTGCTGCCACCACCGGGGTCCTGTGTGCGAGCACAGGTCACTATCCACATCTCCCCTCCTGGGAGCCTGTGCAGCCCGCCACTACCAGGGTCCCGTGATCCAGGGACAACTTCCCCGGGAGAAAGCACGGCACGCCTCAGGCTGGTGCAAGGTCACGCAGGCCTCTGCCGCCGCAGGCTCGCCCCGCATCCATACCCCTCCCTCCCCCCGGCCTGAGTGAGCCAGAGCCCCCAAATCAGCTGCTCCTTTAACCCCGTCCTGTCTGAGCGAAGAGCAAATGCCCTCAGGAGACCTACATGCAGAGGCGGGGCCAAATCCAAAGCTGAGCCCAGGGAGCTGTGCCAACAAAGAGGAGAGGGGGAGGTCTCTCCCAGCAGCCTCAGAATCAGCGGATTAAAGCTCCACAATCAACTTGAAGTGCCCTGCATCTGTGGAATACCTGAATAGACAGAGAATCATCCCAAGTTGAGGAAGTGGACTTTGAGAACAAGATATATTTTTCCCCTTATTCTCTTTTTGTGAGTGTGTATGTGTGTGCTTCTGTGACAGATTTTGTCTGTATAGCTTTGCTTTCACCATTTGTCCTAGGGTTCTGACCATCCCTTTTTTTTTTTTACTTTTTAAAATTATTCTTCTTAATAATTATTTTTTATTTTAATAACTTTATTTTATCTTCTTTCTTTCTTCCTTTCTTTCTTCCTTCCTTCCTGTCTTCCTTCATTTCTTCCTTCCTTCCTTCCTTCCTTGCTTTCTTTCCTTTCTATTTTTTCTCCCTTTTATTCTGAGCCATGTGGATTAAAAGCTCTTGGTGCTCCAGCCAGGCATCAGGGCAGTGTCTCTGAGGTGGGAGAACCAACTTCAGGACACTGGTCCACAAGAGACATCCCAGCTCCACGTAATAACGGCAAAAATTTCCCAGAGATCTCCATCTCAACAGCAAGACCCAGCTTCACTCAACGACCAGCAAGCTACAGTGCTGGACATCCTATGCCCAACAACAAGGAAGACAGGAACACAGCCCCATCCATTAGCAGAGAGGCTGCCTAAAATCATAATAAGGCTACAGACACCACAAAACACAAGATGAGACGTGGACCTGCCCACCAGAAGGACAAGATCCAGCCTCCTCCACCAGAACACAGGCACTAATCCCCTCAACCAGGAAACCTACTCAACCCACTGAACCAACCTTAGCCACTGGGAACTGACACCAAAAACAATGGGAACTACGAACCTGCAGCCTGCAAAAAGGAGAAAAGAAAAAGAAAGGGACTGAGAAAATATTTGAAGAGATTATAGTTGAAAACTTCCCAAATACGGGAAAGGAAATAGTTAATCAAGTAAAGGAAGCACAGAGAGTCCCATACAGGATAAATCCAAGGAGAAACATGCCAAGACACATATTAATCAAATTATCAAAAATAAACTACAATGAACACATATTAAAAGCAGCAAGGGAAAAAGAACAAATAACACACAAGGGAAGCCCCATAAGGTTAACAGCTGATCTTTCCGCAGAAACTCTGCAAGCCAGAAGGGAGTGGCAAGACATATTTAAAGTGATAAAGGAGAAAAACCTACAACCAAGATTACTCTACCCAGCAAGGATCTCATTCAGATTTGATGGAGAAATTAAAACCTTTACAGACAAGCAAAAGCTGAGAGAGTTCAGCACCACCAAACCAGCTTTACAACAAATGCTAAAGGAACTTCTCTAGGCAAGAAACACAAGAGAAGGAAAAGACCTACAAGAACAACCCGAAACAATTCAGTAAATGGTAATAGAACCATACATATCGATAATTACCTTAAATGTAAATGGATTAAATGCTCCCACCAAAAGACACAGACTGGCTGAATGGATACAAAAACAAGACCCATATATATGCTGTCTACAAGAGACCCACTTCAGACCTAGGGACACATACAGACTGAAAGTGAGGGGATGGAAAAAGATATTCCATGCAAATGGAAATCAGAAGAAAGCTGGAGTAGCAATTCTCATATCAGACAAAATAGACTTTAAAGTAAAAACTATAACAAGAGACAAAGAAGGACACTATATAATGATCAAGGGATCGATCCATGAAGAAGATATAACAATTGTAAATATTTATGCACCCAACATAGGAGCACCTCAATACATAAGGCAAATACTAACAGCCATAAAAGGGGAAATCGACAGTAACACAATCATAGTAGGGGACTTTAACACCCCACTTTCACCAATGGACAGATCATCCAAAATGAAAATAAATAAGGAAACACAAGCTTTAAATGATACATTACACAAGATGGACTTAATTGATATTTATAGGACATTCCATCCAAAAACAACAGAATACACATTTTTCTCAAGTGCTCATGGAACATTCTCCAGATAGATCATATATTGGGTCACAAATCTAGCCTTGGTAAATTTAAGAAAATTGAAATCGTATCAAGTATCTTTTCCGATCACAACGCTATGAGACTAGCTATTAATTACAGGAAAACATCTGTAAAAACTACAAACACATGGAGACTAAACAATACACTACTTAATAATGAAGTGATCACTGAAGAAATCAAAGAGGAAATCAAAAAATACTTAGAAACAAATGACAATGGAGACACGACGACCCAAAACCTATGGGATGCAGCAAAAGCCATTCTAAGAGGGAAGTTTATAGCAATACAATCCTACCTTAAGAAACAGAAAACATCTCGAATAAACAACCTAACCTTGCACCTAAAGCAATTAGAGAAAGAAGAACAAAAAAACACCAAATTTAGCAGAAGGAAAGAAATCATAAAGATCAGATCAGAAATAAATGAAAAGATATGAAGGAAACGATAGCAAAGATCAATTAAAATAAAAGCTGGTTCTCTGAGCAGATGAACAAAATTGATAAACCATTAGCCAGACTCATCAAGAAAAAAAGGGAGAAGACTCACATCAATAGAATTAGAAATGAAAAACGAGAAGTAAC
>NC_041234.1:33928419-33930842 GCF_002837175.3 Physeter macrocephalus | reverse complement strand
CTACAGCCAGCATTGTTCTCAATGGTGAAAAACTGAAAGCATTTCCACTAAGATCAGGAACAAGACAAGGTTGCCCACTCTCACCACTCTTATTCAACATAGTTTTGGAAGTTCTAGCCACAGCAATCAGAGAAGAAAAAGAAATAAAAGGAATCCAAATAGGAAAAGAAGAAGTAAAGCTGTCACTGTTTGCAGATGACATGATACTATACATAGAGAATCCTAAGGAGGCTACCAGGAAACTACTAGAGCTAATCAATGAATTTGGTAAAGTAGCAGGATACAAAATTAATGCACAGAAATCTCTGGCATTCTTATACACTAATGATGAAAAATCTGAGAGTGAAATTAAGAAAACACTCCCATTTACCATTGCAACAAAAAGAATAAAATATCTAGGAATAAACCTACCTAAGGAGACAAAAGACTTGTACGCAAAAAATTATAAGACACTGATGAAAGAAATTAAAGATGATACAAATAGATGGAGAGATATACCATGTTCTTGGATTGGAAGAATCAACATTGTGAAAATGGCTCTACTACCCAAAGCAATCTACAGATTCAATGCAATCCCTATCAAACTACCACTGACATTTTTCACAGAACTAGAACAAAAAATTTCACAATTTGTATGGAAACACAAAAGACCCCGAATAACCAGAGCAATCTTGAGAACGAAAAATGGAGGTGGAGGAATCAGGCTCCCTAAGTTCAGACTGTACTACAAAGCTACAGTAATCAAGACAGTATGGTACTGGCACAAAAACAGAAATATAGATCAATGGAACAGGATAGAAAGCCCAGAGATAAACCCACACACATATGGTCACCTTATCTGTGATAAAGGAGGCAAGAATATACAGTGGAGAAAAGACAGCCTCTTCAATAAGTGGTGCTGGGAAAACTGGACACGTACATGTAAAAGGGCCATCATCAAAAACTCTAGAAACAATAAATGCTGGAGACGGTGTGGAGAAAAGGCAACACTCTTGCACGGTTGGTGGGAATGTACATTGATACAGCCACTATGGAGAACAGTATGGAGGTTCCTTAAAAACTACAAATAGAACTACTGTACGACCCAGGAATCCCACTACTGGAACATACCCTGAGAAAACCATAATTCAAAAAGAGTCATGTACCAAAATGTTCATTGCAGCTCTATTTACAATAGCCAGGACATGGAAGCAACCTAAGTGTCCATCAACAGATGAATGGATAAAGATGTGGCACATATATACAATGGAATATTACTCAGCCATAAAAAGAAATGAAACTGAGTTATTTGTAGTGAGGTGAATGGACCTGGAGTCTGTCATACAGAGTGAAGTAAGTCAGAAGGAGAAAAACAAATACCATATGCTAACACATATATATGGAATCTAAGAAAAAAAATGTCATGAAGAGACTAGGGGTAGGACGGGAATTAAACACAGACCTACTAGCACATGGACTTGAGGATATGGGGAGGGGGAAGGGTAAGCTATGCCGAAGTGAGAGAGTGGCATGGGCATGTATACACTACCAAATGTAAATTAGATAGCTAGTGGGAAGCAGCCGCATAGCACAGGGAGATCACCTCTGTGCTTTGTGACCACCTAGAGGGGTGGGATAGGGAGGGTGGGAGGGAGGGTGACGCAAGAGGGAAGAGATATGGGAACATATGTATATGTATAACTGATTCACTTTGTTGTAAAGCAGAAACTAACACACTATTGTAAAACAATTATACTCCTAATAAAGATGTTTAAAAAAAAAAGAGAGGGACATCTGGAGAACACTCCCCTAACAACAAGAAAATGTACATTCATCTCAGGTATGCATGGAACATTCTCCATGACAGAGCACATTCTAGGCTATAAAACTGGCCTCAAAAAATTGAAAATGTTGAAATCATACAAAATATGTTCTCTGAATATAATGGAATGGAATCAGAAATTGGTAACAGAAGGAAGTTTGAGAAATTCACATATGTGTGGAAATTAAACACTATACTCTTTTTTTAAACATCTTTATTGGAGTATAATTGCTTTACAATTGTGTGTTAGTTTCTGCTTTATAACAAAGTGAATCAGCTATACATATACATATATCCCCATATATCTTCCCTATTGCATCTCCCTCCCACCCTCCCTATCCCACCCCTCTAGGTGGTCACAAAGCACCAAGCTGATCTCCCTGTGCTATGCAGCTACTTCCCACTAGCTATCTATTTTACACTTGGTAATATATATAAGTCCATGCCACCATCTCACTTTGTCCCAGCTTACACTTCTCCCTCTCTGTGTCCTCAAGTCCATTCTCTACGTCTGCATCTTTATTCCTGTCTTGCGTGGTACATGACTCTCTTTGAATTACGGTTTTCTCAGGATATATGCCCAGTAGTGGGATTCCTGGGTCGTATGGTAGTTCTATTTGTA
>NC_041234.1:33925054-33928361 GCF_002837175.3 Physeter macrocephalus | reverse complement strand
AGCATTTACTGTTTGTAGATTTTTTTGATGATGGCCATTCTGACTGGTGAGAGGTGATACCTCATTGTAGTTTTGATTTGCATTTCTCTAATGATTAGTGATGTTGAGCATCCTTTCATTAAACATTATACTCTTGCATAACTAATGGTTCAGAGAAGTAACCATAATGTAAATTAGAAAATACTTTGGGATGAATGAGAATGAAAACACAACATACAAAAACTTATAGAATGCAGCTAGAGTATTGCGTATTATAACATAGTACAGTATAAATGTCTATATTTTATTTCTTTTGTTTTGTTAATTAATTTTTATTGGAGTATAGTTGCTTTACAATGTTGTGTTAGTTTCTGCTGTACAGCAAAGTGAATCAGTTATACGTATACATATATCTATTCTTTTTTAGATTTCCTTCCCATTTAAGTCACCACAGAGCATTTAGTAGGGTTCCCCATGCTATACACTAAGTTCTCATTAGTCATCTATTTTATGTATAGTAGTGTATATATGTCAGTCCCAATCTCCTAATTCATCCCACCCTCCCATCCCACTTTGGTAACCATAAATTTGTTTTCTACATCTGTAAGTCTATTAATGTTTTGCAAATAAGTTGATCTGTACCATTATTTCTAGATACCACATATAAGCGATATTATATGATATACGATATTATATTATGTCTCTCTTTTTCTGACTTATTTCACTCTGTATGACAATCTCTAGGTCATCCATGTCACTGCAAATGGCATAATTTCATTCCTTTTTATGGCTGAGTAATATTCCATTGTATATATGTACCACATCTTCTTTATCCATTCCTCTGTTGATGGACATGTTGGCTGCTTCCATGTCCTGGCTACTGCAAATAGTGCTGCAATGAACATCGAGATGCATGGCTCTTTTCGAGTAATGGTTTTCTCCCAATATATGCCCAGGAGTGGGATTGCTGGGTCATATAGTAGTTCTATTTTTAGTTATTTAACGAACCTCCATACTGTTCTCCATAGTGGCTGTACCAATTTACATTCCCGCCAACAGTGTAGGAGGGTTCTCTTTTCTCCACACCCTCTCCAGCATTAACTGTTTGTAGATTTTTTTAATTGTAATCTATTTTATATTTTGCACGTCACTTAACATTTCATCATAAATGTTCCTTCACAATCCTATAGTCTTCAAACATAGAATGTTTTTAACTTTTTATTTTATATTGGAGTATACCTGATTAACAATGTTGTGATAGGTTCAGGTGAACAGCGAAGTGACTCAGCCATGTTTGTAGATTTTTTGATGATGGCCATTCTGACTGGTGTGAGATGATACCTCATAGTTTTGATTTAAATTTCTCTAATAATTAGTGATGTTGAACATCTTTTCATGTGTTTTTTGGCCATCTGTATGTCTCCTTTGGAGAAATGTCTATTTAGATCTTCTACCCATTTTTTGATTGGGTTGTTTGTTTTTTTGCTATTGAGCTGCATGAGCTGTTTGTATATTTTGGAGATTAATCCTTTGTCAGTTATTTCATTCTTTTCCATGTAGCTGTCCAGTTTTCCCAGCACCACTTATTGAAGAGATTGTCTTTTCTCCATTGTATATTCTTGCCTCCTTTGTCATAGATTAGGTGGCCATAGGTGCATAAGTTTGTCTCTGGACTTTCTATCCTGTTCCATTCATATATATCTCTGTTTTGTGCCAGTATCATACTACCTTGATTACTGTAGCTTTGTAGTATAGTCTGAATTCCGGGAACATGATTCCTCCAGCTCCATTCTTCTTTCTCAAGATTGCTTTTGCTATTTGGGGTCTTTTGTGTTTCCATACAAATTGCCACATGTTTTGTTCTAGTACTGTGAAAAATGCTATTGGTAATTTGATAGGGATTCCATTGAATCTGTAGATTGCTTTGGGTAGTATAGTCATTTTCACAATATTGATTATTCCAATCCAAGAACATGGTATATCTCTCCATCTGTTTGTGTTGTCTTTGATTTCTTTCATCAGCATCTTACAGTTTTCTGATGCAGGTCTTTTGCCTCCTTAGATAGGTTTATTCCTAGGTATTTTATTCTTTTTGATGCCATGGTAAATGGGATTGTTTCCTTAATCTCGCTTTCTCATCTTTCGTTGTTAGTGTGTAGGAATGCAAGAGATTTCTGTGTATTCTTTTTGTATCCTGCAACTTTACTAAATTCATTGATTAGTTCTAGTAGTTTTCTGGTGGCATCTTTAAGATTTTCTATGTATAGTATTATGTCATCTGCAAACCGTGACAGTTTTGCATCTTCTTTTCCAATTTGGATTCCTTTTATTTCTTTTTCTTCTCTGATAGCCATGGCTAAGACTTCCAAAACTATGTTGAATAAAAGTGGAAAGAGTAGACATGCTTCTCTTCTTCCTGATCTTAGAGGAAATGCTATCAGCTTTTCACCACTGAGTATGATGTTATCTGTAGGTTTGTTGTATATGACCTTTATTGTGTTGAGGTGTGTTCCCTCTAAGCCAACTTTTCTGGAGAGTTTTTATCATAAATGGGTCTTGAACTTTGTCAAAAGCTTTTTCTGCATCTATTGAGATGATCATATGGTTCTTATTCTTCAATTTGTTAATGTGGTGTATCACAATTATTGATTTGCGTATATTGAAGAATCCTTGCATCCCTGGGGTAAATCCCACTTGATCAGGGTGTATGATCCTTTTAATATGCTGTTGGATTCGGTTTGCTAGTATTTGGTTGAGGATTTTTGCGTCTATGTTCTATATCGGCCTGTAATTTTCTTTGTTGTTTTTTTTGTGTGTGTGATATCTTTGTCTGGTTCTAGTATCAGGGTGATGGTGGCCTAGTAGAATGAGCTTGGGATTGTTCCTTCCTTTGCAATATTTTGGAAGAATTTCAGAAGTGTAGGTGTTAACTCTTCTCTAAATGTTTGATAGAATTTGCCTGTGAAGCCATCTGGTCCTGGACTTTTGTTTGTTGGGAGTTTTAAAATCACAGTTTCAATTTCAGGACTTGTGATTGGTCTGTTCATATTTTCTATTTCTTCCTGGTTCAGTCTTGAAAGGTTGTACCTTTCTGGGAACTTGTTTCTTCTATGTTGTCCATTTTATTGGTGTATAGTTACTTGTAGTAATATCTTATGATCTTTTGTTTTTCTGTGGTGTCCATTGTAACTTCTGGTTTTTCATTTCTAATTTTATTGATTTGAGTTCTCTCCCTTTTTTTCTTGTTGAGTCTGGCTAAAGGTTTATCAATTTTTTTATCTTCTCAAAGAACCAGCTTTTAGTTTCATTGACCTTTGCTATTGTTTTC
>NC_041234.1:33922990-33924969 GCF_002837175.3 Physeter macrocephalus | reverse complement strand
CTCTATTTCATTTATTTCTGCTCTGATCTTTATGATTTCTTTCCTTCTACTAAGTCTGGGTTTTGTTTGTTCTTCTTTCTCTAGTTGTTTCAGATGTAAGGTTAGGTTGTTTATTTGCGATTTTTCTTGTTTCTTAAGGTAAGATTGTATTGCTATAAACTTCCCTCTTAGAACTGCTTTTACTGTGTCCCATAGATTTCGGGTGACATGTTTTCATTGTCATTTATCTCTAGGTATTTTTCGATTTCCTCTTTGATTTCTTCAGTGACCCTTTGGTTATTTAATAACATATTGTTTGACCTCCATGTGTTTGTGTTTTTTACAATTTTTATTCCATAACTGATTTCTAATCTCATAGCGTTGTGGTCAGAAAAGATGCTTGATATGATTTCGATTTTCTTAAATTTATTGAGGCTCGATTTGGGACCCAAGGTGTGATCTATCCTGGAGAATGTTCCATGTGCACTTGAGAAGAAAGTGTATTCTGCTGCTTTTGTATGGAATGCCCTATAAATATTAATTAAGTCTATTTGGCCTAATGTGTCCTTTAAGGCTTATGTTTCCTTATTAACTTTCTACCTGGATGATCTGTCCACTGGTGTAAGTAGGGTATTAAAGTCCCCCACTATTTTTGTGTTGCTGTCAATTTCCCCTTTTATGGCTGTTAGCATTTGCCTTATATATTGAGGTGTTCCTACGTTGGGTGCATTTATATTTATAATTATTATACCTTCTCCTTGTATTGATCACTTGATCATTATGTAGTGACTTTCCTTGTCTCTTGTAACAGTCTTTACTTTAATGTCTATTTTGTCTGATATGAGTATTGCTACTACAGCTTTCTTTTGATTTCCATTTGCATGCAATATCTTTTTCCATCCCCTCACTTTCAGTCTGTATGTGTCCCTAGGTATGAAGTGGGTTTCTTGTAGACAGCGTATATATGGGTCTTGTTTTTGTATCCATTCAGCCAAGTCTGTCTTTTGGTTGGAGTGTTTAATCCATTTACATTTAAGGTAATTATCAATATGTATGTTCCTATTGCCATTTTCTTAATTTTTTGTTTTGTTTTTGTAGGTCTTTTTTCTTCCCTTCCTCTTTTGTTCTCTTCTCTTTTGTTTCCCTCCTAGAGAAGTTCCTTTAGCATTTGTTGTAAAGCTGGTTTGGTGGTGCTGAATTCTCTTAGCTTTTGCTTGTCTGTAAAGCTTCTGATTTTTCCATCAAATCTGAATGAGATCCTTGCTGGGTAGAGTAATCTTAGTTGTAGGTTTTTCCTTTTTATTACTTTAAATATACCATGCCACTTCCTTCTGGCCTGCAGAGTTTCTGCTGAAAAATCAGCTGGTAACCTTATGGAGACTCCCTTGTATGTTATTTGTTGTTTTTCCCTTGTTGCTTTTAATATTTTTTCTCTGTCTTTAATTTTTATCAGTTTGATTACTGTGTGTCTCAGCGTGTTCCTCCTTGGGTTTATCCTGGAAAGGACTCTCTGAACTTCCTGGACTTGGGTGACTATTTCTTTTCCCATGATAGGGAAGTTTTCAACTATAATCTCTTCAAATATTTTCTCAGGCCCTTTCTCTCTCTTTTTCTTCTTCTGGGACCTCTATAATTCAGATGTTGGTGCATTTAATGTTGTCCCAGAGGTTTCTGACACTGTCCTCATTTCTTTTCATTCTTTTCTCTTTATTCTGTTCTGCAGCGTTGATTTCCACCATTCTGCCTTCCAGCTCACTTATCCATTCTTCTGCCTCAGTTATTCTGCTATTGATTCCTTATAGAGTATTTTTCATTTCAGTTATTGTATTATTCATTTCTGTTTCTTCTTTAATTCTTCTAGGTCTTTGTTAAACATTTCTTGAATCTTCTCGATCTTTGCCTCCATTGTTTTCCCGAGGTCCTGGATCATCTTCACTATCATTATTCTGAATTCTTTTTCTGGAAGGTTGCCTATCTCCACTTCATTTAGTTGTTTTTCT
>NC_041234.1:33899593-33918031 GCF_002837175.3 Physeter macrocephalus | reverse complement strand
TGGAGTGTTTAATCCATTTACATTTAAGGTAATTATCAATATGTATGTTCCTATTGCCATTTTCTTAATTTTTTGTTTTGTTTTTGTAGGTCTTTTTTCTTCCCTTCCTCTTTTGTTCTCTTCTCTTTTGTTTCCCTCCTAGAGAAGTTCCTTTAGCATTTGTTGTAAAGCTGGTTTGGTGGTGCTGAATTCTCTTAGCTTTTGCTTGTCTGTAAAGCTTCTGATTTTTCCATCAAATCTGAATGAGATCCTTGCTGGGTAGAGTAATCTTAGTTGTAGGTTTTTCCTTTTTATTACTTTAAATATACCATGCCACTTCCTTCTGGCCTGCAGAGTTTCTGCTGAAAAATCAGCTGGTAACCTTATGGAGACTCCCTTGTATGTTATTTGTTGTTTTTCCCTTGTTGCTTTTAATATTTTTTCTCTGTCTTTAATTTTTATCAGTTTGATTACTGTGTGTCTCAGCGTGTTCCTCCTTGGGTTTATCCTGGAAAGGACTCTCTGAACTTCCTGGACTTGGGTGACTATTTCTTTTCCCATGATAGGGAAGTTTTCAACTATAATCTCTTCAAATATTTTCTCAGGCCCTTTCTCTCTCTTTTTCTTCTTCTGGGACCTCTATAATTCAGATGTTGGTGCATTTAATGTTGTCCCAGAGGTTTCTGACACTGTCCTCATTTCTTTTCATTCTTTTCTCTTTATTCTGTTCTGCAGCGTTGATTTCCACCATTCTGCCTTCCAGCTCACTTATCCATTCTTCTGCCTCAGTTATTCTGCTATTGATTCCTTATAGAGTATTTTTCATTTCAGTTATTGTATTGTTCATCTCTGTTTGTTCTTTAGGTCTTCTAGGTCTTTGTTAAACATCTCTTGCATCTTCTCAATCCGTGCCTCCATTCTCTCTCTTTTTTTTTTAAGATCTTGGATCATCTTTACTGTCTGTATTCTGAATTCCTTTTCAGGCAGATTGCCTATCTCCGCTTCATTTAGTCGTTCTTGTAGGCTTTTATCTTGCTCCTTCTTCTGCAGCAGATTTCTCTGTCTGTCATCTCATTTTGTCTAACTTTATTGTGTTTGTGGTCTCCTTTCTGCAGGCTTCAGGATTATAGCCCCTCTTGCTTCTGGTGTCTGCCCCTGGTAGGTGAGGTAGATATTGATCAGGGCCTCCCATTTGTTCTGTGGTTGTCACTGTCCTGTCAGGGACATGGTGTGCTCCCTAGTTGTTGAAGTAGAGGCCCCAAGGTCTGTTTCTTAGCTGTGTTTCTGATCTGCAGTGTGAGGTAGGTGGGATTGGAGCACTCCCACTGCGTGAGAAGCCTCTCAGTATTCCTCCTCTGGGGCTGTTCACCTGTGAGTGTGCTCTGTTGTGTCCCCTTTCACCCATTGTGTGGGCTCACAAAGTACAGTGTTGTTGGCACAGCTCTCAGTCCCATCTTAACCATGGGTATACTGGCAATTGGCCCTGGTGACTCTCAGGTGTTGTTTTCACCAGGTCACCAGTGCAGATCCACTGAGGTCAGGACTGCAGTAGTTGTGCACCTGGACCCACTGTGGGAGCTATCAAAGCAGCACAGAACCCTGTGTGTACGTGCCCACAAAGTCCACAGCTGCTAAAGCCAGACCCGTCTCAGCTGCAGGAGCACTTGTCCGTTTGGATATTCTGCAGGTGTTAAATTTAGGAAGCTATCAGCAGAGGTGAAACTCTGTGGTTCGTGTAGCCATGAGGAGAGCTTTCAGCTCTTCTTCCTTAGTTGCACAGTCCTTGGGGCTCAGCTGTGGTTTCAGCCCCACCTCTGCATGTGTTCCTCCCAGCAGAGTCTGCTCCCAAGGCTGCCCCAGAGAACACGTGTCCGCGCAGGCTGGCAGGGACACAGGTGTTGATGATGGGCATGCCTGCTGGGGCCAGCATGGCCAGAGGAGGCTTTGTTGGGAATGGTGCTCAGGCCCACTGGAGCCTTCACAGAGGAAGTTTTGGCAGGGGTGGTGCTCAGGTCCACTGTGGCCTGCACAGGCGGAGGAGTCTTTGGCTTGAGGTGTGGGCGAGTCTGCTCAGGCGGATGTCCCTGCTACTGCCTGTGGAGGCAGGGGCTGGCGGTTGGAGAAGTGGGTTGCAATGGCAGCTTTCCCTTTGCACACCACTCAACAATGGCGCCTTGTTTCTACATTGGTCCGGGCTTCTTCCACAAACTTTCCTGGTTGTGGAGCTCTTTAGTCCCATCCCTTCAGTCTGTCTCTTCACAGCCAACAGCTGTCCCCTCTCTGGGTCCACTCTCCAAACATCACTTTCCAGCACCCAGCCCCGCTCTACACCAGGAGACACACAACTCAGGCTGGGGTGTTCAGGGCTTCGGCATGAACCATGCACATATGTCTTACTCTGTCCTGCCTTTCACAGACTGGTTGCTGCATTGCCCTCTGATCACCCAAAGCCCCCTCTCTGTTCCAGCTGATCTCCCCACTGTGAAGGGACTTTCCTGATTGTGGGAACCTCTCCTTTCCTTCAGCTCCCCACAAGGAGTGCTGGCCCCATCCCGTTTCCTCTTTTCTTTTTTTTCTTTCTTTCATCCTACCTGGTTGCACAGGGATTTTTCTTGTCCTTTCAGGTGTCCAAGGTCCTCCACTATTGTTCAATAGGTGCTCTGTGAGAATTGTTCCATTTGTAGATGTATTCTTGATGTACTTGTGAGGAGAGGTATACTCCATATCCTCCTATTCCGCCATCTTGACCCCAACTGCTAAATGCCTATATTTAAATTTTTTTAATTAATTAATTTATTTTTGCCTGTGTTGGGTCTTAACCACTGCACCACCAGGGAAGTCCGATTTTTGTATACTAAACCAACCTTGCATTCCTGGATTAAATGTAACTTGGTCATGGTGTATAATCTTTTTTGTGTCCTGCTAAATTCAGTTTGCTAATATTTTGTTGATGACTTTTGCATCTATATCTATAGGGGATGTTAATCTGGAGCTTTCATTACTGGTGATGTCATTGATTTTGGTATCAGGCTTCATATAAGAAGTGTTACCTCCTCTTCTATGTTTTGGAAGAGTTTGTAAGGATTGGTGTTAATTCTTCTTTAAATGTTTGATAGAATTTACCAGTGAAGGCATCTGGTCCTGGGAATTTCTTTGTGGGAAGTTTTTTGATCACTAATTCAATCTCTTTACTTGTTATAGGTATATTCATATTTTCTCTCCTTGAGTTAGTTTCAGTAGTTTGTGTTTTTCTACAAATTTGCCCATTTTATATAGATTATTAAATTTTTTGGCATGTTTCCATAGTATTAATCTATAATCTTTTTCATTTCTTTAAGGTTGTGAGTGATGTCCCTTTTCGTTCCTGATTTTAGTAATTTGAGTCTTTTCTCTTTTTATGTCAGTCTAGCTAAAGATCTGTCAATATTGTGGAACTTTTCAAAGAACCAATTATTGATTTTGTTGGTATTCTCTAGTGTTTTCCTGGTCTCTCTTTCTTTCATTTCCTCTCCAGTCTTTATTATATTATCCCTCTGCTTGCTTTGGGTTTAGTTTGCTCTTCTCTGGTTAGTTTCTTAAGGTGGAAGGTTAGGTTATTGAATTGAGATCTCTCTACCTTTTAAAATATAGGCTTTTAGGGACTTCCCTGGTGGCACAGTGGTTAAGAATCCACCTGCCAATGCAGGGGACACGGGTTCGAGCCCTGTCCAGGAAGGTCCCACATGCCATGGAGCAACTAAGCCTGTGCACCACAACTACTGAACCTGTGCTCTAGAGCCCACAAGCCACAACTACTGAGCCTGCATGCCACAACTTCTGAAGCCCACGCACCTAGAGCCTATGCTCTGCAACAAGAGAAGCCACTTCAATGAGAAGCCCACACACCACAACGAAGAGTAGCCCCTGATCGTTGCAATTAGAGGAAACCTGTGTGCAGCAACAAAGACCAAATGCAACCAAAAATAAATAAATAAATTTATAAAAAATAAAATATATACAAAAATCAAGTAATGTAACATAGTACAATAATAAAGGACAAAAACCGTATTGTCATCTCAATGAACACAGAAAAAAAGCATTTGACAAAATACAATGCCCTTTCACAATAAAACTCAGCAAACTAGGAATGAAGTGGAACTTCTTGAACCTGATAAAAGAAGGCCATTTATGAAAAACCTACATCTAATATCATGCTTAATGGTGAAAAACTGACTGTTTCCCCCTAGGATCAGGGAGAAAACAATGATGTCCACCCTTGCCCCTTCTATTCAACATTATACTGAAGGTTCTAACCAGTGTAATTAGGCAAGCAAGGAAATAAAAAGCATCTAGATTGTAAAGGAAGAAGTTAAACTACATGTATTCCCTGATGACATGATCTTGTATTTAGAAAATTCTAAATAATCTACAAAAAATTTATTAGAACTTATAAGTGAGTACATCAAAGTCACAATATACAAGGCCCATATATAAAAATCAATTGTTTTTCACTGGTAATAAATAATTCAAAAATGAAATCAGGAAAACAATTCCAGTTATAAAAGAATAAAATACTTAGAAATAAATTTAACAGAAGAAGTGCAACACTTGTGCACTGAAAACTACAGAGCATCATTGAAAGAAATTTTAAAACTTAAATAAGTGGAGAGAATTCTGTGAAATTTTTAATAAAGAAATCAATTCTCCTAAAATTGGTGTACATATTTAGTGAAATTCTTATCAAAATCCCAGCAAGATGTTTTGTACATATAGACAAGATTATTCTAAAATTTGTATGGAAAAGCAAAGGAACTATAATAGGTAAAACAATTTTGGGAAAGAATAATAAAGAGGACCCACTCCACTTGATTTCAAAACATAGTGTATAGCTACAATAATCAACACTGTGTGTTATTGGTGGAAGGATAGACATATAGATCAATGGAACAGGTAGAGAACCCAGAAATAGATCCACACAAGTCCAGCCAACTGATTTTTGACAAAGATGCAAAATAAATTCAAAGGAGGAAAGAGCCTTTTCAGCAAATGGTGCTGGAGCAATAAGGTATCCATTAGCAAATAGAGGAACCTCAACCTAAACCTCAAACCTTACACAAAAATTAACTAAAAATGGATCATATATTTAAATATAAAATGTAAAATTATAATAATATTAGAAGAAAACATAAGAGAAAAATCTCCAGAACTTAGGACTTGTTGAAGTGTTCTTAAGCTTGACACCAAAAAGATGATCCATAAAAGAAAAATATCAACAAATTGGACTTCATCAGTAATTTAAGCCTTTGCTCTGCAAAAGACCTTGTTAAGATGATGAAAAGATAAGCTATATACTAGGAGAATACATTTGCAAACCACATACCTGATAAAGGACCTCTATCTAAAATTTATAAAGAAATCTCAAAACTCAATGGTAAAAAATAGACAATACAATTAGAAAATAGGCAAAAGATATGAAGAGACATTTCACCGAACAGGACAAGAGGATGGCACATAAGTTTATGAAAAGTTGTTCAACACCATTAGCCATTAGAGAAATGCAAATTAAGATCATAAAGGGATGCCACTACACAACTATTAAAACAGCTAAAATAAAAAGTAGTGGCAAACTCAATGCGGGGAAGGATGTGGAGAAACTGGATCTCTTATGCATTGCTGGAGGGAATGTAAAATGGTACAGCCACTCTCAAAAATAGTTTGACAGTTTCTAATAAAACTAACATACAATGACCCAGGAATTGCACTCTTGGACATTTATCTGAGAAAAATGAAAACTTATGTTTACTCAAAATCCTGTACACAAATGTTCATAAGAGCTTTATTCCTAACAGCAAAAATATTGGCAACAACCAAAATATCTTTCAATGAGTGAATGGCTGAGCAAACTCTGATACATCCATGTAATGGGCTAATACTCAACAATAAAAAAGGAATGAAATATTGATACATGCAAAAACTTGGATGGACCTCAAGGACATTATACCAAATGAAAAAAAAGCCAATTCCTAAATATCACACACCGTACAATTCCTTTTATATTACATTCTTCAAAAGACAAAATTATAGACATGGAGAACAGATTAGTGGCTACCAAGGGTTAGAGATAGTAGGAGGTAGAGAAGGGATGGATGTAACTATAAAGGCATCAGGGGATCATTGTGGTTATGGAATAGTACTGTATGTTGATTGCAGTGATGGCTACACATATCTAGGTACTTTATACTAATACCTGTTAGGGAAACTGGGTGAAGAGTACACTTCACCTCTTTGTACTATCTTTTTAACTTTCTGTGAATCTATACTTAGTTCAAAATAGTTTCTTTAACAAACAAATCAGGTTGCTTACAAATTAAGCTGACCTTCCCTTTAACACTAAATGCCAAAATACAAGAGACTTTTGTCTATATTTTTGAATGGAAATGGTTGTGACCCAAGAATTTTATACTTAGCCAAGTTGTCTCTTATATGTGAAGGAAATATAAATATGTGTTCAACTTCATTCATTTGTTCTACAAGATATTTTGAGCTCCTATTCCATAACAGGGAATGTGCTATATGTTGCAGATAAAAGATTGAAAATAAAGATATATTTTCTGCCCTCATGAAACCCCCCAAAAGTACTGTGAAGTAGGTTTAGAATAAATAAGCAAAGAAACAAATGAAGAAATACTTTAAAACTGAGATAGATTCCATAAAGGAAACAAATAGAGTGCCATGATTCAGAATAACATGGGAAAACCTAATTTAGAAGATGTGAACTTGCACTTACACAAGAACTAGTACTTACTATTGGCTTCCTGTTCCAAATCATTCCCAGCCCCTTTATTTTTTGACAGAGACATGTTCTCATCACAGACGCTGAGAGAGCTAAACACCCACTTTCCCAACCTCCCTTGCAACTAAGGGGAGGACATGTGATCCAATCCTGGCCAATGGGACCTGAGAAGTCAGCTGTGAAGCTTCTCGGAAAGGTTTCTCTTCCTGATAAAATGCAAAAGAGAACCTTTTCTTTTCTATTTTTTGATGTGGCTGTATGGGAGTTTGATGTCCGAAGCTGTGGCAGACCCCTGAGGAGACTGGGTTGAAAACAAAAGCCAAAAGTTTTTCTGCTTTAGGCCACTATTTTCCTAGTCCTTTGGCTAGGGGACCAGGCCATTCTTGGAGTTTTTGTGTGTGTGCCTATTGGCAACTCAGGGTTGGAGGTTTCTGCAGTGCCCTGTCCAATTGGGATATATGGGAGGCACTAAGGAAACCCAGGGAACTCACTGCTGTGTTGTTCCTCAAGTCCCAAGGTCCCTAGGCAGTCTATCTTCTTTCCACCTTTCAGAGTCTTCCTTTGCTTATTTGCTGTGTTATGTCCAGGGCTTGTTAGTTGTAGGAGGGAACACTTGGGAGGAATGGGATTATTCCATCTTGGAAAGAAGTGGAAGTCCAAAAATTAGTTTTAAATGTTTCTTCTGGCTGCTCTGTAAGAGTTTGGCTTATATGGAGGCAAAGATAGTATAACATGTATACTTGTTAGGAGACCATTGAGTTGTTCCAGGGCAGAGATGGTAGCTTGGACTACAGTGATGGCAGCAGAATCAAACAGACACAGATGGATCTGAGATATATGTTGGAAATAGAATTAGATGGACTTGCTATTGGACTGGGTATGAGGAATGAGGAAAAGAAAGGAATCAAACAGAAACTGTTCAATATATTCGGCGTTTTCTGAGATAGAGGAGACAGAGGCAGAGATGGGTTTCAAGGGGAGGAGTGAGAAAAGCAGCATTTTCATTTTGGACATGTTGAATTTGAAATGTCTGTATGATATCCTAGCAGAGATGTCATGTAGGCAATTGGATGTATAAATTTAGAGCCTGGAGGAATGGTCTGGGCTAGAGAGTTTAAATTGGGAATCTTCAGGTTAAAGCCATGAGACTAGACAAAACAACTTAGGGAGGACATGTAGAGAAAGAAAGGGGCCAGGACCAAGTCCTGATGTAGGGACCAAGTCCCAAGTCCGAATATGTAGAAGAAGAGAAGTCATAAAAGAAATATGGGGAAAGAAAGCCAGTGATAATAGGGGCAAACCTACAAGTCTTCTGTGACTGTGTTGTCACAGAAGCTGAGAAAGGAAAACACTTCAAGAAGGAAGGAATGATAAACTACCAAATTCTGACGAAAGCAGGAATTCGAAGTCAGCAAGGTGGCCATTGGATTTGGCAACGTGGGGTCCACTTGTCATATTGACAAGAGCAGTTTCCATTAGATTATGAGGGTGGAAGCCCAATTTGAATGGGCTGATGAGTAAAGGGAAATCAAGAGGTGGCAGCAATAAAGAAGAGTATAGACAACCATTTTGAGAAGTGTGGTCGTGAAGGAGAACAGAGATATTCATTCATTCACTCTGCAAGTAGTTAATGAATGACTAATATAAGTTAGGCATTATTCTAAGTTCTGGGGATATATCTGTGAATAAGACAGGGCGACACACGCCCTAATGTGGAAAAGTATCTGGATAAGGACTCCAAAGAGGGTTTTTAAGGTTGGATAAACTAGAGTATGTCAGTAATCTAGTGGAAAAAGAAATACTCTTATGCAGCAGAGGGGATAACCCAAGGAAAGAAGTCCTTTAGAAGGCAAAAGATAATGATGGGTTCAAAAATATACATCCTCATTACCTGCTTGTGAAAATTACTTGAATATGATCTCCAAACAAATGATGAAGCCAAGTTTAAGAATTGGCTTCCAGTTTGAAAATAATTATTTTTTAACATTTTACTATGATTTTTTCAAACATATGGAAAAATCATAAGAATTATACAGTGAACACTAACATACCCACCACCTAGACTCTATAATTAATATTTAGCTATATTTGTTTTATCATTTATCTATCCATCAACCCATATTACTTTTTGATGCATTTCAAAATAAGTTAGAGACATCAATATACTTTTTCACTAAGTATTTCAGTATGCATAAAAGATAATGATTTCAGCACATGTGTTTGTCTTTTTCTTTCATAATCCCACTGAAACAACCCAAGAACTATAAAAATAGGACAAAGTCTTTATGAGTTAACAATGAGTAGATCAGAAACTTTTTAAAACAGCTACAAGACAGTTTGATAAAAGCAATGAGTAACCTACCATTCAATTCAGGCAAAGTAGTAAGAAGTAAGAGAGCTATTCCCCAGAAGAGCTTTGGAAATGTCCAAAGTCAGCAGCAGGCCTGGGAACAGAGGCATGCCATAGGACAGATGCCAGGGAGAAAACCAAAGGACTGCGGTAACTGTTCCAGCATGCCACATGTGAACGAACTGGCTGAAGTCTGACTCTAGCCTTCATTTGCTGCAGATGGCAAGCAAAGTGGGAGGCATCACCATAGCAAGATTCTAAAATAGGTAGTTGAGCCAGTTAGAGAAGGGCTGTTGTGCCCCAACTAGCTTCAAGCTATCGCAATAAGCACTGGCACATCAGGAACATTCCTTGTTGTACTGTAGGCTCCCTATTTTCCATGGGCATTTAGACTTATGACCAGTCACAGGAGTTCCAAATCTCAGACGGCAGGAGCCTGAGGTGAAGGAAATGAAAGGTCACTCTAGGGAGAAAATTCGAGTCATGAGAGACATTGGGACATGGTGCTGGTACGTGGAATGGTTGGGGGGAACACTGATCATTTTATAAAACAGTTAACTTCCCCAGCATATGATCATCATTTGGTAGCTCATTCCATCCTCTTCGTGTCCCAGTTGAATTCCCCCAATATAGCAAAATAAAACTACAGGAAATATAAACTTTCTCTTTTCCCCTTGGTCTTGGATAGCACCTATCCTAGACAGAGGGAACCGATCTCTAACGTCAGTAATAGACAAATATAGGTGCCCTCTTCAGAATAAGCAGTCAGAGACAAGTAATGAGCTCACAAAAAGATTCAATAATTTAAGAGAGGAGACCATTCTGAGGAACTGTTTACCTTTGATAATAGGTGACAACTTTAGAAAATTGCAAATAGGTATTCTCAATGAGATTTGAGAGGACATTTCAAAAACAAGTCAAGCTTACTTTCAAATGAAAAACTTAATTATCAAATTTGAAAACACAGTGGAGATAGTGAACAGGACATTGGATCTCGCTGCAAACCAGGTCAGTTATTCTTGAAAGAAATTCTTCTATAACCTAAAAAATAAAAAGATGATGATAATGAGTAAAAAGAAAAACAACATGAAAAAATTTCATGAGTAAGGAAAGAAATCCTATAAGAATGCAAAAAGAAAAAAGCAGGTTAACAGCAAAGGGGGAAAAAATCAGGTCACCCTCAGATTTTCTTTCACACCACAAAATGTGAGAGGACAATTGAGAATTATCTATGGAGTTTTAGGGTAAGCCAAGGTTGTGATGCCAGAATTCTATATCCCACCAAGCTATGACTCACATATAAGGGCAGAAGAAGAGACATTCCCAGATATGCAGGGACTCGGAAAGTATACACATTCATTTCCTCTATGTCTAATCCTGCTCTGTAGAGAAACTTCCCTGTGCACAGACCGTGCAAGGTGGCCCCAGACAACTGGCCACAGCTCTTTGGACCAGTGCTGGACATATGTCCCAAACTGAACAAATCAGGTTATTCTGAGAGCTAGAAATGGGACCCTGAGGTATTGGTCAAAGAGATAACTCTGGGCATTTGAATCGAAAGGTCATTTAGAGTCAGCGTGGGAGTCACCAGCATTGTAGACCCTCAAGTTGAAATTATGGTGGAGCAGTGGGGCTTTGAGAGGGAGGAAGAACCTGATTTGCAGAAGGAAAAGGAGGATGGAGTGGATCCAGAGAGAGAAAGGAAATAGAAACAATGATTTATTTTCCTGTCCTTGATTATCTAAAGAGGCCACCTGCTGTTTATGTTTTATAAAATCCATTTTTGTCATTTTCATGTTTTATTTCTGTAGTAATGTTCTTATAGATGCAAGTAACAAAAACAAATTCTAGCTTATGCAAGAAAGAGAATGCTTTATAAAGATACAAGAGTAGCTAAAGAAATCCAAAAACAGAAACTGGGCCTCAGGAAGGAATCAAATTCTCAAACACCCAGGAAGTCCTCTCTTTCCATCTCTAGTCTCTGCTACTCAATACATATTTGCTTCATTCTTCTCTTTCTTACTGCCAATTGATTCTCACTGCCTCCTGGTCTACAGGGTGGGAAATGATTATCAACAGCTTGAGAGTTTCCATCTCCTCCATCATTTAAGAGAGTTTTCAAACTGAGACTGGAATCTCTTAGTCTCAGTTCCAAGGGCCCCACGGAAAGGGCTTATTGTTTCTGTTTGGATCAGATGCCCACTCCCAGTCCAATCATCTATGGCCAGAGAACAGATGACACCATGTTTACAAACTTGGTGTCTGAAACCCCACACCTGTGCATCTAGGGTGGTTCCCAAAGTCCTCCTTAGAGGTGTCTACTGTAGATTATTTTAATAACAAAAATGAATACATTGGACAATGACAAATGTTGGTGAGGATGTGGAGAAATCAGAACCCTCATATATCGCTGGTGGGAATGTAAATGGTGCCACTGCTTTGGAAAATTGTTTGGCAGTTCCTCAAATAGTAAAACATAGAGTTACCATATCACCCAGAAATTCCACTTCTATGTATATACTCAAATGAATTGAGAACACATGTCCACATGAATGCTTGTACACAAATGTTCATAGCAGCATTATTTGTAATAGCCTCAAAGTGGAAACTACTCAAATGTCCATTGGTTGATGAATAGACAAACAAAATGTGGTATATTCATACAATTTAATATTATTCAAGCATAAAAACAAAGTGTTAATGCATGTTACAACATGGAAAACTCTTGAAAACATGCTAAGTAAAAGAAAGCAACATAAAAGGCCACATATTGCATGATTTCATTTATATGAGATGTTCAGAAGAGGCAAATCTATAAAGACTAGAAGTGGTTGTCAGAGGCTGGGGGAAGGAGAAATGGGGAGTAACTGCTAAGGGGCATAGGGTTTCTTCATGAGATGAAGAAAATATTCTAGAACATTCAATACCTAGAATTAGATATTACTGATGATTTACACAACCTTGTGGACACACCAAAATCATTGAATTGTACACTTTAAAGGGATGAATTTTTGGTATGTGAATAATAATTCAATAAAATCATTGTATGAGAAAAAAATAATGAAAGAGACCTTTTAGGACTTCCCTGGTGGCACAGTGGTTAAGAATCCCCTGCCAATGCAGGGGACGGGGGTTCGATCCCTGGTCCGGGAAGATCCCACATGCCGCGGAGCAACTGAGCTCGTGAATCACAACTACTAAGCTTACGCTCTAGAGCCCGTGAGCCACAACTACTGAACCCGCATGCTGCAACTACTGAAGCCTGCGCGCCTGGAGCCCGTGCTCCGCAACAAGAGAAGCCACCGCAATGAGAAGCCGGCGCACAGCAATGAAGAGTAGCCCCCGCTCACCACAACTAGAGAAGGCCCATGCGCAGCAACGAAGACCCAACGCAGCCAAAAATAAATAAATATATATATATATATAAAATAAATAAAATAAAAGAGACTTTTTTTAACATCTTCATTGGAGTATAATTGCTTTACAGTGGTGTGGTAGTTTCTGCTTTATAACAAAATGAATCAGCTTTGCATATACATATATTCCCATATCTCCTGGGATAGGGAGGGTGGGAGGGAGACGCAAGAGGGAGGGGATATGGGGATATATGTATACATATAGCTGATTCACCTTGTTATACAGCAGCAACTAACACAACAATGTAAAGCAATTATACTCCAATAAAGATGTTTTAAAAAATCATGTTTTTTTAAAAAAATCTAAACAATAAAGAACTACACAAAGTAAAAAGTAGAAGTAGTTTCCTTATCACCTCTAACGAGTAACCACCGTCAGTTGGTTACTGTATATTCTTCTAGACCCTTTGTTATGCATATAAAATGTATATGTACTCTCCATAAATAGGTTTGGTGAGCTTTTTTCCTTTTTCACAAAGATCAAATAGATGGAATCATACTGTATGCTGATTTTGAATTTTCTCTGAACTTTGCATGAGTGCTACATTGTGTTAACCAGAGCCTGCATTCAGTGTTGGGGTATGGAGTCAGGGTACTGCTGGACAGAGTACACTCCTAGGTAGTCTTCTGGGGGTAGGAGAATTCCTTGCCTTCTGGGGGCATCAGCTGCCTGGATATGACCTTGCCTCTGCAGCCCAAGTGCTTCTCCTCACACAGCTGCCCTTGTTTCACCCTTCAAGCAAACGCCTTTGGCTCTCTTTTGCTACAAGTTTCTATTATCTCTAAGCTTGGAACATCTCCTCCTCTAAGATGCCTCCACCTTTTGCAGCAATTTTTGCCTGTTTTTGCGATTCAAGGGTTTGGTTTCCTTTGTCTTTCCAATTATATTTGCCTTCCATCTTCCACAGATACCTCATAATTCTGGGTCTGCTGGGAGTACCTCCTCCAGTTTTCAAGCACAGTACTTATTTCTGTTTAAAATATATCATTTCTGTCCTTTCCAAGTATTTAGAGTAGGAGCAGGATGCTGGAGCATGTGCTTAGTCTTCCATCTTGATCTACTCTCCTTCATACTGCTTTATAACTTGCCGTTTTCACTCAACAATATATACTGGGGTATTAGTTAGGGTCCCTTGATTGCAAGCAACCAAACCTGATTTATTCTAACAAAAGAACCAAAGGAATTTACTGGAAGAAGAATGAGATAACTCACAGAATTAATGAAAAAAAATCCCAACAACTCAATCTCAGAAAGGACAAAAACCAGGACAACTCCTAGGATCTAGCTATTCAGTTCTAATGGACAAGATGCCATTGTCAAGATGGATCTGCTCCAACGATATTTTTCCTATCTTTGTGTTATTACACAAAGGTTCAGGTTCCTGAGAGAGTCTTACTGACCTAAACTAGATCACATGCTCACCCTTTCACCATGGGAAATAAGAGGACTTAAATGGCAGTTTCATCAAGAGTGTGTGTAGGTACATATATACAATGGAATGTTACTCAGCCATAAAAAAAGAATGAAATAATGCGATTTGCAGCAACATGGATGGACCTAGAAGTTATCATACTAAGTGAAGTAAGTCAGAAAAAGAAGACAAGAGTGTGTGTAATTATTGGGGTGGGATAGTTCCCCATAGGAAAAAGAAGGAGTTAGTACTAAAAGAAGGATGCTGCACAGGCACAAACAATTGCTGTCCACCACAGGCCACTCCTTGTCTGCCCAATAGCCACCTTCCTATACTTGTAATTTTAAAAATTGCATAATGCAACCCCTTATTTAATGCAACTATTCCATGTACAACTGAAAGTACATTTACTCCTTCTTCATAGACAATCAACAAGTGTCACCATTTATTACATCCAGCCCCAAGTCCAGGATCTCTACGTGATGTCTTTCCTTCTCCAGTTCCATCCTGATCTTATAGTCTGTAACCTTCGGACTAAATGATGAAGTTCACCATCACATCCATCACATCTACATATAGCAATGGATGAGAGAGAAAGAAAAATAATTTAAAAACATATATATGGGCTTCCCTGGGGGCGCAGTGGTTGCGCGTCCGCCTGCCGATGCAGGGGAACCGGGTTCGCGCCCCGGTATGGGAGGATCCCGCATGCCGCGGAGCGGCTGGGCCGGTGAGCCATGGCCGCTGAGCCTGCGTGTCCGGAGCCTGTGCTCTGCAGCGGGAGAGGCCACAGCAGAGGAAGGCCCGCATACCATACACACAAAAAATATATATATATATAAATATGTACACACATATGTGTAACACATAAAGTAAAGATATTCAAGTGGAAATATTCATTTCTGTAACTGGCCAGGAGCTTGTGGCTGGTATTTATGACTCCCCTTCCCAACTACCCATTATAAATTCTTAGCCCTTAGAGGTCCTGCCTATATGGAGTTGCTTTAGGCTTCCACTAGCTTTTACTTCTGGACATGGTAGCAGCAGGAAGTGCCCCAGAAGAACACCTTCAGGTGCCATCCATACTCATCCTTGACTCATTGGGCGGTAGTAACCCTATTTCCCCTTGATAAACTCAATCTTTCCAACATAATCAGTAACTCCCTCTTATTTTTCTGGCCTGTCTTCCCAGTGGCATTAGAAGCTTGGAATGACAAGGTGGCTGTTGTCAAATATATCTCAGGGGAAGCATTCCTCTCTTCAGTATTAAAACCTCTTAACTGGGAGAGTTCAGAGTCACAGAGACAGGAAGCAAAAATTTTATAAATAATTCATTAAGTGTAATAATGAGAGAGATCACGCCCCTTTTCAATCCTTGATTCCTGGATCCACGTGCTCTGGCTGTGAGAAAGAAGCACCATATATTTATCAGTTACTGTAGAATGGCACACCAACCTAACAAGGTGCTGTCTCCCAACTAGTGCCGTAACTTCCCTTCCCACTCTATAAGGCCAGTTGCTTTGGGGTGATGGGATATGTAGTAAGACCAGTGAACATCAGTCCATTGCCTGGCTTTTTCTGCTATGAGTTCCTTGGCCAGAACAATATTTTATGTAACATCATAATGGTGAATGAAGTATTCAATACACCCATGGATAGTGAGATTTGCAGAAGCATGGTGGGCAAGGAAGGTAAATCCATTTCCAGGATAATTTGATATTACAGAGACAACAAATCACTGCCTGTTGTATGAGGGAAGGGGTCTAGTATAATCGAACGCCACTGTGTGTCTGGTTTGTCCTCACTAGCCATAATCCCTCATTGGAAGCTCATGGCAAGCAATCAGGGTTAAAAAAAATAGTCACTCAGCAAAGACCAGTCCAGGTTTATAAGGGGAAGTTGGCCCTCTGCTCACAAGTACGTTGAGGAAGCACTGGGGTGGTTGGGAAGGGAGGTTGACTGATGTTCACAGGATGGGTCATCTTGTCCATCTGATTATTGAGAGCCTCTTCTGTAGCTGGGGACTTTGGTGAGCATTATCAAGTTATATAAACAGTTCCAAACTCTGGGACCATTTTGAGAGTTCTGTGTGCATGCATCTTCCCCAGGTCTTTATGACATTATACCTCTAATCTTGTTCCTTTCCAGTTCCCAACCCTCCAAACAAACCATTCGAAATTGTCTATGATCTAGTGTACGTCCCACGCTTCTATCTCTCCTTCCTGGCAATTGAACAACAAGTTTCATTGCTTGAAGTTCTGCCCACTGATAAGATGTTCCTTCACCACTGTCCTTCAGGAACATCCCTGAGTAGAAAAGTAACATTAAAGCAGTCTATTTCCAACTGGTAACAGCAAACATAACATGGAACAATCTGTAAACTAGGCCAAATCGTTTTTTATTCCTCTATAATCTGGCCATAGGTAATTCTTATTGATTCCATTGGTGTGGGATCCAGGAAATGTGAACCACCATTCATGCAACTTACTTGTGCCTCCAGGATCTGCTTGAATGAAATGCAATCTTGTATTTACTTCACTTTCATTATGAAATACTTATGGGAACACCATATGCTATTGCTTGGTAGATCAGGAAAAAAAATTACTGATAGACAGCTTAGTTTATACACCTAGGGGTGTTGTATGCCTAGGGTCAAGGCATTCAGTCTCCACCAGAGCAAACCAAGATGTGTTACTCAAAAGGAGATCAGTCCTTGAGGAAAGGGGCACAGATATATTTCAAACCCCTAAAGATCTCAGTTGTGATTCCCCTAACAGGGCCTTCCATGAGATCCCTACCCACTGAAGATTAACCTGTTAGTTCTGTAAAGGAGACATGGGCAAGACTCTGGGTGGATTTTGGATTTAGCAGAGGCTGCTGTTCCACTCACCCAGCCAGCACCACAGAAGGAAAGAGAGAGGAGGATTCTCTTCTGATTCTCCCCATCTATTGTGAGAACCTGAGGTGGGGGGATTCCTGGAGGAAGATGCAGCAAGAAGTTGAGAATGCTGCTGTCACTACAGCTCCCAGGAGATCCATACTGTCACACTAGCTCACACTCCAGCAGTTGCCTCCAGCAATTCATCAAAATTTCTAGTTTAATGTTCTTACTGGCTTATATGGCATCAAGTAATGTCTACCCCAGGGAAGCAAATGTTTGGGTCCTGTGTCTCCCTGAAGGCACCTGTGTCTCTCCATTTGACCTGTGGCTTCATTTCTCTGAGGGGTTCATGAAGAGCCATTGATTTGCAGTCTGACCAGCTTTTTTCTTATTAGGGCAAGTGTGACATCTTGATGACACTGTTGAGTAGCTAAATTAACAAACACTGGAGCCATCCTAGTTCAGAACTTATTATATGAGATAATAAATTTTTCTTATTTTTAATTATCATTTTATTATTGAGTTACATTTTCTGTTAGGAATTCTAACTAAAACAAAGAGTCAAAATTCTTTTTTTAAAAAAATTCATTGTGACCACCTAGAGGGGTGGGATAGGGAGGGTGGGAGGGAGGGAGATGCAAGAGGGAAGAGATATGGGAACATATGTATATGTATAACTGATTCACTTTGTTGTAAAGCAGAAACTAACACACCACTGTAAAGCAATGTTACTCCAATAAAGATGTTTAAAAAAATTTAAAAATAAAGAATTCTGCTCATTGAATGACACTGTTAAGAGAATGAATACACAGCCACAGAATGGGAGCAAATATTTGCAAATCATATATCTGCTAAAGGACTTGAATCCAGAAGCTAAAATGAGCTCTCAAAACTCAATAATACAAATTGTGAACTTTTTTGTTCTAGTTCTGTGAAAAATGCCAGTGGTAGTTTGATAGGGATTGCATTGACAGTGAGATTGCTTTGGGTAGTAGAGTCATTTTCACAATGTTGCTTCCTCCAATCCAAGAACATGGTATATCTCTCCATCTATTTGTATCATCTTTAATTTCTTTCATCAGTGTCTTATAATTTTCTGCATACAGGTATGGAAAAACAGAAGACCCCAAATAGCCAAAGCAATCTTGAGAAAGAAAAACAGAGCTGGAGGAATCAGGCTCCCTGACTTCAGACTATACTACAAAGCTACAGTAATCAATACAGTATGGTACTGGCACAAAAACAGAAATATAGATCAATGGAACAGCATAGAAAGCCCAGAGATAAACCCACGCACATATAGTCACCTTATCTTTGACACAGAAGGCAAGAGATACAATGGAGGAAAGACAGTCTCTTCAATAAGTGGTGCTGGGAAAACTGGAACGCTACATGTAAAAGAATGAAATTAGAACACTCCCTAACACCATGCACAAAAATAAACACAAAATGGATTAAAGACCTAAATGTAAGGCCAGACACCATCAAACTCTTAGAGGAAAACATAGGCAGAACACCCTACGACATAAATCATAGCAAGATCCTTTTTGACCCACCTCCTACAGAAATGGAAATAAAAACAAAAATAAACAAATGGGACCTAATGAAACTTAAAAGCTTTTGCACAG
>NC_041234.1:33876210-33898719 GCF_002837175.3 Physeter macrocephalus | reverse complement strand
AAGAAGATGTGGCACATATATACAATGGAATATTACTCAGCCATAAGAAGGAACGAAACTGATTTATTTGTAGTGAGGTGGTTGGACCTAGAGACTGTCATACAGAGTGAAGTAAGTCAGAAAGAGGAAGACAAATACCGTAAACTAACACATATATATGGAATCTAAAAGAAAAAAGAAAATTGTCAGAAGAACCTAGGGGCAAGACAGAAATAAAGATGCAGACCTACTAGAGAATGGACTTGAGGATACAGGGAGGGGGAAAGCTGGGACAAAGTGAGAGAGTGCTCCCATCCAGGAGGAGCACAATTCTCTAATTTTTTTCACAGTAGGAGTGCCCTCTGTGTCATTAAAGTTGCAGCATATTTGTTCCTCATGATTAGGTTATATTTATTTTTCTGTTAATTGATCAGTGTGAAGCATCTATAAGTCAAATATGACTACTTTAATCTAAAAAAACAAAACAAAACAAACACTCAATAATAAAAAAAAAATTTAAAGGACTTCCCTGGTGGTGCAGTGGTTAAGAATCCATCTGCCAATGCAGGGGGCACTGGTTCAAGCCCTGGTCCCAGAAGATCCCACATGCCGTGGAGCAACTAACCCCATGCACCACAACTACTGAGCCTGCGCTCTAGAGCCCCTGAGCCACAACTACTGAAGCCCACGCACCCTAGGGTCCGTGTGCGGCAACTACGGAGGCTGCATGCCGCAACTACTGAAGCCCGCGCGCCTAGAGCCTGTGCTCCGTAACAAGAGAAGCCACCGCAATGAGAAGCCCATGCACCGCAACGAAGAGTAGCCCCACTCGCCACAACTAGAGAAAGCCCACATGCTGCAGTGAAGACCCAATGCAGCCAAAAAATTTTAAAAATTAAAAAAGAAAAATTTAAATTAAAAACAGGCAAAATATTTGACCACTCTACCACAGAAGATATATGGATGGCAATAAGCACATTAAAAAGGCGCTCAACACCTTTAGTCATTAGGGAAATGAAAATTAAAGCCACAGTGAGATACTACTACTACCATATAGAATGGCTAAAATTAAAAAAAAAAAAACTAACCAACCCAATTGTTGGAGTATGTGGAGGAACTGTAACTCTTACACACTGCTAGTGGAATATAATACGGTCCAGCCACTGTGGAAAACCGTTTAGCAGTTTCGTAAAAGTTAGCTATACCTCTGGCATATGCTTCAACCATTCTTCTCCTAGGAATTTATCCAAGGGAAATGAAAGTATATTTTCACACAAAAAGACTTGTACAGGAATGTTTGTAGCCACTTTATTTTTAAGTCTCCAACTGGAAACAATCCAAAGGTCCATCAACAGGTGAATTGGATAAAAAAATATCGTGGTACATCCATACAATGGAATTCTACTCAGCAATAAAAATGAGTGAACTACAATACCACAACACAGATGAATCTCAGACTAAAGTGTGCTGAGTAAAAGAAGCCAGACAAAAATGAGTACATACTGCATGACTCCATTTACGTAAAGGTCTAGAAATTACAGCTAATCTATAGTGACAGAAAGCAGAGCAGTGGTCGCCTGGGGGGGCAGGGGTGCAAGGGTAGGTGAGAGGAATTACAAAGGGGCATAGGGAAATTTGAGGTGGTGATGGATATATTCATTATATTGATTGTGGTGATGATTTCATATATGTGTGTGTATATATATATATATATACACATACATATATATGTCAAAACTTATCACAATTAATTGTGCACTCTAAATACGTGCAATTTATTACATATCAATTAAATCTCAATAAAAATATTAAAATAATAAATCTTTGTTTGCTTACACAAGTTCATATGGGTTTTCTATAATTTTTAACTAAAATTTTAACTCATACAATTGTCATAGTTAGGCAAACTATGTCTAAATGATACATTTAACCAACCTCTAATATACCCAGTTGCACAATGGTGGAAGGAAAACCAGATAATTGAAATTAAAACTAGCATTTGGAAAAGAGAAAAGGAAACAGCACATAGCAATCGGCTACCAGTCCAAAATCCAGACTCTACTGGGGTAGCAAAGGTTCCCTTCCTCTGCCAGTAGAATGCATCCCTTGATCAACCAATCTGTCTGCTCCCACCTCTGGGTCTGTCTTGGGGAAATTTCTCCAGCCTGTTGTCCCCCTTGGCCCCATAGAAGAGGGTTATTGGGGAGAGTTCCTCTTCTTGGGGCTGTATCACTTTAGTGGCCCACTTGTTGTTGGCAGATTCAGTGTTTCTGAAAGTATTATCCCTGATGTGTCTGAATCAGAATCACCTGTTTAAAATGCAGGCTTCTGGGCCTCACCACTGAACTACTGAATCAGAATAGCTAGGGGCCTGGAATTTACATTTCACTAAGCATTCTAGGTGATTCTTAGGTATATTGTAGTTAAGAAACATTGGATTAAGCCTTGAATTGTCACTCTCATTTCATACAAAGAAAAGTCCAATTTAGGTTTCAATATTATTTCATCTCATATTGATAATCCCTTCTGAGGTTGTCCTAACCTAATGTTTCTCAAACTAAGGTCCATGGCCTGTGGGGGATCCAAAAGCATATTCTCAGTTGTCCAAATATTCTTCATAAAATATTTTAATTTTGTATTTTTCTTTTGATGATAATCTAATTACAACAATTATGATTCTAGATTTGGATGATTATCTTATAGTCAAGTCCAGCCAAATAATTTTAATACCCATGTTACCACTGCTTTTGGTACTAAGGTTGATACTAAAACATATTATTTCAGTTGTCAGGTGTATAACAGTGTCTATGCCCCTCTGTCCCTAGCTAGTGATATATTAATATGCCCCAGTTCTTGTCTCAAAGAGCTCCTCTCTGACACCCGCAGATGTCCAGGGTGACCAGAAAGCACCCCTTCAAGTGCCATGACTAAGGGTCCTCACACATTGGCTAGATGATTGTGGTACAAGGTCATGTGGCAAAGACAGTATCTTGTTTCCATTCATGTAATAAGAAGGCAGTGAGAAGGTGAGGTTTGGAGGTACAGGCGGGGCAACAGTTCACTTATGCAGATGCTCAGGTGGCAAAATGGCAAAGCACAAATAAGGTGATGTTTCCATTCATGGGATGGATACTCTTGAGACTTAGCTCCTGGACATGGTTCTGGGTTTGGTTCTCTGGTCCAAATCAGTGTTTCTCATGGCAATATCCCTCATCTACTGACCTAGCCCTTCTCAGGCCACTGATCAGCTTTGTAACTACACCCAGTGGCTGGTCTCCATTACCTTAAAAGACAGGTAAATGTTTTTATTTTTTCATGATCTCAGCCTACCCCCAAGAAGGACTTCTTGACACAATATGTGTGTCACAATTTGAGCTCTCATAACCTACTACCCTATGCTCCCAGTGAAAATCTTTATGCCTCCACAAAGAAAACTCACTCTACATCCCACATCCCTCTCCATGAGAAAATGGAAAACATCATTTTCTAAAACTGGTTCAAAAATTCCTGCATGGTAGTTTCAGGGTTGATTGATTCAGTAATCAAACAACATCATCAAAGGCACAAGGGCTTCCATTCTTTTTTCTCTGCCTTCCTCTACTGACAGCAGATATTTCCTCCTGGTTGTAAGATGGCTGTAGCAGTTCCAGCACTGCATGCAGACATAGCAACATCCTGTTAAAAAAGAGGGGAGTTTCCTCCTATACATCTCCTTTTATTACTGAGGAAAACCATTCCAAAATTCCCCCAGTAGACTTCCCCTCAGGTCCTAGGACTGGGTCACATTCCCATACCTAAACCAATCACTGGCAAGGAGAATCAGGCCATCAGTGATTGGCATTGACTATTCAAGATTCCACCACCACCTCAACATGGGGCTGGGGTACAACCCATCCCTAAGCACATGACCACTTCAGGACCATACCAGCAAGGAAGAAGAGGGCGGAATGGATGTAGGCAAACAAACAACTGGCCTTATCAGCTTTACCCACCTACATCCAGATTCCCCACATATGGACAGTTTGGTTCAAAGAGTGCTGCACAGGATTCTCCAAGGCTGTAGGTGGGTGGGCAGCTTGATATTCCCACTTGAATTACCACTTGAATTCACCACCCAACTCCCTCACTCTGATGGTTAAGGTGCTGTTTCCTTCCATTTAGTATAAAGCTGAATCCCTCAAAGGATTTGTTCTTGCCTTCTGTTCTGGGTGTGGAAAGATTGTTCCCTGTCTACACTGGGGTATGTGGGGGTAGTTTTCCTAACCAGCTCCTTTATGAGCAATAAGTTATTTTGGTAGATCACTTTATCTGGACTTGCCCCACTTTCTGACTACACTTTGTACACAGCAGAGGGACCCAAGTTTCCTTACCACATGCTAGGAAGTTGCTGCTCACAGGGAAGCCCCAAATTTCACAGCAGCACCCAGGCCCCTTATCCTGTAGTTCCCCCTTGCTTTTTCCTCTTGTTCACAGTAAGAGGCAGTAGTGGCTAGCTTACCAGCCACTACTGAGGATACTAACGGTAGATGAACAATGAGTGAAGTTCCCTGTAGCCTTTCCTCCCTCACCCATTCCAAATTAGAGATCAGTGAACAGTCAAGTGTATTTTCCAAACACCAAAAAGCAGCAGCAAAACTTATGGCATTAATTCCTCCTGGTGGCATTTCAGATGTGTGCCAATAATGCTTCATATTGGTTTCACTGCATTTTCTGATCAGGCCTAAGCATCCTAAATATATTTAATAAAAGTTAGTTAAACCCCTCTGGTTGTGGGTCTCCCCAGGCCAGTCCTGGGGCTCAGTCCTGAACCTCTGCACCCTAGTTAATTGAAGTACTGTTGTCAGCAAATGTCAATCTAGGGGAGAGTTCGTTCACTGAGAATTTTAAGGCAGGAACTTCCTAAAGTTATTATGCATAAACCTCTTAGTTTGGGAACCAAAGGGCTACAATCAGAACATATACTGTGGTGCCTGATTTTGTCCCTAGGTATGTTCAGGTGCATCTCATCAAAGGATCAAAGGCAATGGCTTGCTGAGAAAAGTACTCTAAATTCTCTCCCTCCACCCACCACCACCACCCAATTTCTCCCAGATCACCCAAGTCATCATGCCACGGTCTCTAGACAAGGAAGTTATATATTCTGAGGATGACACTGATTGCTTCCTCTGCCTTGTACAGGGCACTGAAGCTCCGGATACATCCTCCACCTCCAACGATTAGGCACTTCTCATTCCCTCCAACCTTGCAAGAAAATATTAAGGCCCCAAGGGACATAGAGCCCTTGTTTCTTTCTTTGATCACTTTCCTCAGCTCAGGGTCAGCCCATTGTGTCTTCCTCTACTCTGCACCCAAATGAGGTAGCAATGACTACTGACTTGGTGCCACGTGACACCAAGCAGCCCCGCAACCGTCAGCCTGTGCTGGATCTTTTGCTACTCTTTCTGGGTGTGCATTTGAACCCACTTCCTCTGGTTAGGGACTTCCCCATCTTACGATTCTTGGAAGGAGGCAGAGCCTGCCTCCCGCTACAGACTTGAAAATGCCACATTTACTCTCCTCTGCAGCTAGGGTGTTGGCTCATAACCTAGACCAGTCACCCTAGGTTTTGTCAGAGTTAGAGACAAAGAATCAGGGACACAGGCAGAGTCTCTCTCGTGGGCAGCACTAGCATTCACAGAAAGATAGATCTCTTTGCAGGGCGACACTGGTGAAAGATGCAGACTGGAGTGCTCAGAGGTGCTGCAGTGGGCTCCTTACCAGACCAGTTCTGCGGCGTGGTTTGAGTGCTTGTTCCTGTCTGAAACCTGCTTCTCCAGCCCACCTGCTGATTCTGGGAGCTGCCCAATATCCTTTTAATGAATTCTTTTCCTGCTTAAATCATCCAGAGTCAAATTCTGTTGCTTACAGTCAAAGATCTGGACTGATACACAGCTATATCTCCTTCAAGAATTTGTTCTACTTCTGAGAAGCCCCTAAGGGCTTTTTTTGTCCCTAGGGAGAGTTGAAGGGGATTCTTTGTAGATGTCCATTCTGTTATGAATGCTAAAATTAGAAACAGTAAGTCTACCCACCATTGTCCCACAGTATCTCGTTTAGTATCAGTGAGCATATACGTTCTGAGCAATGTTGGAAAGCCCCTTTTAAAGATATTTTGCCCCAGCAAAAAACTTTACAATGTTTCTTGAAATAGTTTCATGACATCCTTTATATAGTAGACCTGACCTCTGTGAATACATTATTTTGAAATGGGGATTTAAAATGTGCTTTGGCAGGAAATAAATATTCAAATATAATGAGTTTAATTGATTATGAGTGTTTCTTTTGAGATGATGCAATAACTGCCTGGTATTGAGTCTGCTGCTCCAGAGTGCACTGGCAGGAAGGCTTTCAAAATTTATCTTGATACATTTGAAATCTGGTAAGCGATTGGTTCTCTCTCTAAGCTCTGGTACGTAATCTAGCTCTAAATGATAAGGTACTAACATTTCCCTAAAACCTGACCAAAATAGGGCCACCCCTTGCTAAAACTTTGAATTCCAGCCATGTGGGTCTATCTGGGAAGGCTATGGGGCCACCCCCGCCCTCGCATGACTACCAGGACTCACCTTTCGTATTTATCTCCACCTGCTGTGCCCACTTCAGGACGGTCAAAAGTGGGCTGCACTGGGGTTTGTGCCAAAACTGTCTACAAAGGTTCTAAGCACCTGGGGCTTGGGGGGATGCATACCAAGTATATATGTGCTGGTAAAGGAATTTGGGGGGATAAAGGAACTGTTCTATACCTTGATTGTGGTGGCGGTTACATGACTCTAGGCTCTGTCTAAACTCATAGAACTGTATACTACTAATAAGAGTAAATTTTATTACATGTAAATTAAAAATGAATTTTAAAAATTTTAAAGAATATGAGTGCTATAATATCCATTTTTGTGAATTATGGCTGTGCAGTGGCACAGCATGCAGGCACAAGACCACAGTGGAAGACAGTGTCTCCAGCTAATCTGAAAGTACTATGCGGCTATCAGTTCATGCTCAATAGCCACCTCAAACATGAAATTCTAAGACTTGTGAGTGACTGCCCTTTTTAGGGCCAAGAATTCAAATTTGTAAGGAGGGTACTGGGCATGGCTTTTTTTCAGGCTCCTGCGGAAGGCTGAATCTGTTCCCCTTTTGTATTGCTAATAGTACTATTTATTCCTAGACCCTAAAAACTGACATCTATGTGCATAATAACAGGCCTGGTAGAATCACTGAATGCCAGGAAAGCAGTTTGCACTGACCAACAGTCCACAGGGTCCAAATTCCCAGTAATAGGACCAACTCTCCCTAAACATTGTGTGGAGTGGCTGGATTCCTACCATTCTCTTGCTTTGTTGGTGAAGCCCTGGTTTCATTCATCTCCAGTTGCTGTCCCACACAACTCTTGGTTGACCTCCTATCCTAACAGTTTTCAAACTCTCAACAGTTTAGAATTACCTGACACCCAGAACACCACCCAGACTAACTGGATAAGAATCTTTGGGGTGTGGAGCCCAAATAGCAGTATTTTTTAAAAACACCTCAGGTGATGTCTATACTTCTGAAAGGGGGTGAGTTTCTATATCATGGACTGACAGGAACACAGGAAAAAGAATACCACAGACTAAGTGACTTAAACAACAGAAATTTATTTCCTACAGTTCTGAAGGCTGGAAGTCCAAGATCAAGGTATCAGCAGGGTTGGTTTCTCCTGAGGCCTCTCGCTTTGGCTTGCTGCCTCTTCACAGGGTCATCCCTCTGTGCTCACTTGCCTCTGGTATCTTTGTGTGTCTTAATCTCCTCTACTTATAAGGACACTGTCAGATTGGATTAGGGCCCACCCTAACAGCCTCATTTTAATTGAATTTCCTTTTTAAAGGCCCTATTTCCAAATATGGTCACATTCTGAGTTACTGTAGGACTTCAACATATTAATGGAGGGGGTTACAATTCAGCCCATTACAAAGGAGAGGTTCCTCTAAGACTTCTCAACCTTTTTGTTATCTTAACCTCTTGGGTTTAATAGCCAAACTGATGATTCTTTGGGAGTATGGCTGCCTGCATCAGGGGGAGGAACTAGCGTTCAACAGGGCAGTCCAGGTTTCACCTTCACGAGACCATTCTCCCAGTACTAACCCCTGCTCCTCCTAGGACCAATGTTGGGCACCTCTGCTTTGTCTCCAGAAGGCTCTGAAGTGGATCAGAATAGGACATTAATCAAATTAACTCCAAGTTCCCTGTCACATCCTAGGCCGTAAAGTCTATCCCTGTTGTATTTTCCCATCCTAAATTAAGCCCAGCCACATTGTCCAACATGGTTCACCAGAAGTTACACATTCAGCCAAAATGATAGCATTAAAATGTCCCAAATAATATATAAATGTCTTAGATTTGAACAATGTGAGATCTCTCCTCTTCTGAAATCCTTGGGAAGAAAATAAATTCCAAAATTACAAAGAAATTTAAGTCCAAAATCATTTCCGCCCCAAGTTCCGTCTCTGCTCACTTTCAGCTAGAAGGATCTCACTCTGAGGTATGAGGAGAGTGGAAGTTCCTTTGGCAACTGCAAACTGGGCTGTCATCTACTGGAATAGGTGAAGTTCATACAGGACCTCCAAAAAAAGAATTAATCCAACTCCAAGATCCACATGTCTAAGAGTTCAAAAAGGACACATAAGATTTTCCCCGCACCAATGCCACATGTACAAACTTTAGATGAAAATAATGCAAGGAAGCAATCAGACAAACCCAGTAAGTGGAACACTCTGCAGAACCATTGGCCTGGTATCTTTGGTCAATCAGTATCATTAAAAATGGTGTCTGTGCTAGATTAAAAGAGACTTAAGGGACATAAGGATCAGATGCAATGCATGGTCTGGATTGGCTACTGTTTTGGATGAAGCAGCTATAAGGGACATTTTTAGGTCATTTGGGGAAATATGAATATGATGTGGGTGTTAGATAAGTTGAAAATTTACTAAAATAGGAAAACAGGTTGATGACTGAAAAAAAGCAGGCTATAGAACAGTATGTGTAGTAAGATCTCAGTTTGGTAATAAAATAAAAGCACGTATACATAAACACACACACACACACACGGTGTGTGGGGAGAAACTGCAGGTTACGCACTAGGGTCTTACAGTGGTGATTTCTAGGTAGTGGAAATTTTACTTTTTTAATCATTTATTATATTTCTGCTTGTCTATATTGTCTAATTTTCTACAGTCCATCTGCACTGCTTCTGTATTAATAAAAAGTTATTTAAAAGAACAAATTCTTAGCCACAAACAAAACGCAGGCCTTGAAGCAATTATCCCAAGCAGAATTATGTTGCTAGAAACTAGTACATAATAGCGTCCAGACCCACACTGTTGTCAGAAAGCAAGTGTATATCCGAGACAGTGATATCTGGAGGAAAGAAGGGTAACCATAGAAAATGTGAGAGAAAGAGGGAATCATCTTGCTTTCAGCCTCAATAGGAGGCAACTTAGAGTGTGTTAGTTGTCTAGGATAGGGTTCACAACCTCTCAATTTAAACTCTACTGGGATTTATCAAGAGATTAACAATGGCACTCAGTTTACCATACAAGGGAGAGTGGAATTCCATGTATGTTTACTGTTTCCTCTCTTGGAGAGTGGCATTTGGGACAATCCTGTCTTCTTGAAAAGTTAAGAGATATTCTGGGGTGGCACCCCTAGTCCTCAGGTCATCATTGTTTCTGTTTGAAACCACTTACATCCCTGTTTTGAACCCCAAGCTCCTGGCATCCCAACATTGCCCTAAGGATGGGCTTGGTGTGGTGACCCAGCCTCCACACTCTTGTGAGCAGCTTCCTCCCTCTAAAGTAAAGTAAGCATAGCTCTGAGCCTGGTTCAGAATCTTGCTGTAGGAGTTTCCTATTGCTGCTGAAACAAATTACCACAAAATTAGCAGCTTAAAATACACATGTGGTCTCTTACAGTTCTGGAGGTCAGATGTCCCACACAGGTCTCACTGGCTGATAATCAAGTGTCACCAGGCTTGTTCCTGTCTAGAGGCTCCAGGGCAGAATCTGTTCGTTGCTCATTTGAGCTGTTGACACAATTCAGTTCCTTGCAGTTGTTGGACTGAGGTCCCCATTTTCCTGCTGGCTATAAAGTGAGACTAACTACATTCCTCCTCTTGTGGCCCCTCCTCCACCTTCAAAGTCAGCAACATGGGTCAAGTCCTTCTCATGTCACATCTCTCTATCCCACTCTTCTTCCACTTTTAAAGACTCATGTGATTGTGATTAGACTGGACTCTCTCTGTTGCTGACCCCTGGAGAGCTCCTTTTTTTGTTAGTTTTCAAGTTCAGCTGTCCATTTTTTTTAACTTCAAAAATATTTTATAAAAATGTGGAACAAAAAAATGTGGAACAAATGTTTCAAATTCAAACAAACTGAAAGATATAACAAAATGCAATGCATGAAACTTGACTGGATCCTGGTTTTTTAAAATGCTATGAAAAGACATTTGGGGGGCAACTAGGGAAATCTTAATATGGCTTGGATGATATTATTAGATGATATTAAAATTTTATTGTGAGAATATTATTGTTCATTTCCTTAGGTGTGATAAAGGTGTTATATGTCAATTACACCTCAATAAAAATGGGCAGGGGGAAGAAAGAAATTCTGGATCTGGAAAAACATCCACAGTTCAACAATTCTTATCTACTTTCACTTCCCAGAACTGGATAATTCCACAAGGAAGTATTCTCCCATTAAAATCAATGTCTATTTCAGGCTTAACTCAATCTATTACTGTCTTGCCTCACTCTCTTGTTATGCGTTTCATCTTCCTTGTTTCTTTCTCTTGGAGTCCTAACCCCATGCTTGTTCTGAACTTCTGCTCACAAGGACATGTCGTACCTGCGTCTCCACCCATAATTTTTTTGCCTTGAAACTCGTCTAAAATGCTTGAAGTAAAGGTCTCTATAAATGTATAAAATTTGAATAAATATTTTATATTGCTTCTAAGAAAAATAAAATAAAATGCTTGAAGTATTTTATAATGATATTCTTATCTCCCTTTCATAAATCAGTTCAAATGTTTTATATCCACTTAATATTATGGTATATAGTATTTTTCTATTGCTGTTACAACAAATTACCACAAACTTCAAGGCTTAGCAATACGAATTTGTTATCTCACTGTTCTGTAAGTCAGCAGTCTGGATTGGCTCAACTGGTTTCTCTGCTCTTGGTTTCACAAGGCCATAATCAAGATATTGGCCAGCTGGGCTCTTATCAGAGGCTCTGGAATCTGTTTCCAAGTTCATTCAGATTGTTGTTAAAATCTAGTTCTATACTCTGGTAAACTTGAGAACCGTGTTCCCTTGTTGGCCATCATCTGAGGGCAGCCCTTAGCTCCTAAAGGCCCCT
The DNA here is from genome assembly GCF_002837175.3 of Physeter macrocephalus. Lineage (NCBI taxonomy): Eukaryota > Metazoa > Chordata > Mammalia > Artiodactyla > Physeteridae > Physeter > Physeter macrocephalus. Next base: position 33,887,316 of record NC_041234.1, on the reverse strand, counting down.
TTCCAGTCCTCGCACATGGGCGCCTACATCCTACCCTTGGAATCCCTCTGACTTCTGCCATATCTCTCTTGCTGACAGCCAGGGTAGGTTCACTGCTCTTAAAAGGCTCATGCTATTAGATTGGGCCTACTTAAAAAATCCAGGATAATCTTCCTATCTTAAAGTCTGTACCCTTATTTACATCTGCAAAGTCCCTTTTGTCATGCAATATATCATATTCACAGGTTCTAGGGATTAGAGTGTGAACATCTTGGGGGGGTATATTTTGCCTATACTATGTGGTGTTTTTTTTCCCAGCTGTTCTAAATATACTGTCTAGGGTCAGCTTTTGGAGAACAGTTTTCTGTGGGAATACCTCCCTATAGCATTGTAGATCAGGACTCTTGCTAGTAGAGTAATTCCAGTGCATTTTTTTCTTCTCTCTCTATCTCTCCTTGGTTTCTCTGGGACCCAGACAACCTCTCTGACTTACTAACAATTAAAATATCTCTGTTTTCTAGTTACATCTTTAAGAACCTTTAGATCTGAGTGTACCTTCTTTTTCCCTTTCATCTTTGTGTAGTTTGTTCTCCAAGATCACATTTTCCTAAGAAAATCTCTCTTTCTCCAGCTTAAATAGTATATCTTCTTAGATTTTTTCTTTCACTCTGTCACTGATCTTGTTCTGATAGTAAGATCAAAGCTTATTTTTATTTTTTAATGCTTTATTATGGGAAACTTCAAACATACACAGAATTAGAATACTGTAACAAACCCCTATGAATACTAATGAATCACTCAGCTTCAACAATTATCAACACTTTGCCAATTTATTTCTTGGGTTTTTTTTTGTATTTGCTTGTTAAATGTCTAGTACATTCCTTGATAGACTGTTAAATTCCACCAGAGTAGGGACTAAGACTGTCTTGGTCCCTCTCATAATCTCAGCATGTACTAGGTGCTGACTAGAATGTGTAAAATGGAGAAAAAGCTCTTACCACCTGTACTATAATCTTCTAAGTGTTTCCCTCCCGCAGTAGGGGCTCCTTGCGGGTGAGGACCACATGTGATTCATCGTGTCTGACCCATACCCAGCACACATTTAGGAACCAAAAACAATGTTCTGACTTCAAGAAACTCACAGTCTAGCTGGGAAAGAGATCAGTTATCAATCACAGGGCAGGGCAGTAGCATAGTGGCTACGTTACTTATCCCCTCCGAGCCTCGACTCCCCACCTGTTGACGTTACTTCATGGGATCGCTGTGCACCTCAAACGAGCTGATCCACTGAAAGTACTTAGAACATGACTTGGTGCACAGTGAGCACTCGCTGAATGATAGCTTTTATTACAAGCAGAAAGCTCTGTGGCCGGGAATTCTGAGGGGAGTTCAGGGAAAGTGCTCCGCTGGTGCTAATTTATAACGACAATTACAATTTGAGTGTCAGGATCTGCTGACACTCCTTTGCATCATCTCGTTCTACACATGAAAAAATCGAGGCTCGGCAAAACTGACTCCCGGGCCTACTGCAGAGCCTGATGGGGCCAGCAGGCTGGGCTGGGGCAAGGGACGGACCGCCATTCAACCCGGGAGGCCTCCGGCCTCAGGACAGCCCGAAGATCAAACTATAACAATGGCACCCTCCCTGCCTGGGGAAATTTGCCCTTCTCACGCACCTTCCATGCTGGCCGCTGAGATCCCAGGAGAACACTTTGCCAATTTAAATTCATCTATTCATACATTTTTCTGGAATATTAAGCTAATCTCAAACATCATGTCATATCACTCACAAATAAATTAGTATGAAGCATTATTTTGAAAGAAATCCAGTACCTCCTTGATTTTGTGAGCAAACTGTATTCCTAGAGAAGGTGGTCTTTAAAGTTTTTTGCTTAGCCTTCGGAATTTTAATAATTTTAAGACATGTTTCTCCACCTCAATACAAGAAGATGCTATATCCTATATATGGTAAGGACTCCCATTTCTCTATCTGTACCTTGATAAAAAAAACCACCTCCTTTCCTAGGTTAAGCCCATAGTCTGGGTCTTTAAAATCCAAAGTCATGGTCGTGGCTCACGTCATTAGTAAATTCAGAGCCAACCTGAGACCATGTGGAGGTGGTGTATGTTTGGTGGGGTAAGTCTAGAAGTCTGTAGATGTGCCACAAAAATTCAAGAAGGCAGCTCCTCCAGAGTTTTTCCTTGCCTCTGGGACAGGATGCAATTCAAATCAAGATAGAGAAACAGCACTGATGGAATGCCACCTACTGAATGTAAAGATATAATCTCACTCCTTAGTACTCACCTGGAACTTAGCTACTTTTGCAATTAAAAGCCCCATCCTACGGTCCTGGCTAAGAAATAGGAAAAGGGGAGCAAAAATTTTTCAGCTGTCTGATGCTGTTTTGAAGCTGCTTTGAGGTGAACCTTAAGAGGTACCAAAATATTATTTTTCTGAAACCCTAATCCCTGTCTCTGCCACAAAAGCATGCACAGTCTGTTCTTGCTAGGGTTCACTTGGGCCCACCTGCTTTTAGATACCAGCCACAGTTGTAAGGTCAAAAACCTATGAGGGGCTTCCCTGGTGGCGCAGTGGTTGAGAATCTGCCTGCTAATGCAGGGGACATGGGTTCGAGCCCTGGTCTGGGAAGATCCCACATGCCGCAGAGCAGCTAGGCCCGTGAGCCACAACTACTGAGCCTGCGCGTCTGGAGCCTGTGCTCCGCAACAAGAGAGGCCACGACAGTGAGAGGCCCGCGCGCCGTGATGAAGAGTGGCCCCCGCTTGCCACAACTAGAGAAAGCCCTTGCACAGAAACGAAGACCCAACACAGCCAAAAATAAATAAAATAAAAATAAATAAATAAGAAGACCCCAAGATCACTAAAAAAACCCAAAAAACCTATGAGGACTGTGCTTTCTAAAGCTGCTGTCTATTAGAAGCAGTTGTGTGCCTGCAGACGCCAATCATAATATAAACTTCTGCAAACTCCCAAAGTCAATGATGTGCATGGCCAGTGCTTTCTAAGGCCTACCCTTATGAAAAAAAAAAAAAAAAAGCAGCTGCAACACATACGCATGCCAGCCACCACACTCCCACAAGGAGAACTGCCTCCCTCAAATGTTACTCTAGATCTCAAAGGCCAGACACTGTATCCATTTCCAAAGCTTCTTGACCCGACCCATGGGATCTCTCTAAAGGTCCTATAATCAGCCCAATATCTCCCTTTGAATGCCAAAGTAATTGAGAGATATATACAGGAGTCAAAGGATAGGAATATTGAGATTTACTGTTGACAAGACTGGTTTGGAGAATAAGTCTATGGCCTGCAGTCTGAATCAGGTTTTCAACTTTTTCATCCTAAGCCTAGACTTTTGCACCTTTCTGAGGGAATAGGTGGGTCTGTATAGCAGACTCTCACCCTGCTGAGCTCACCCTAGTGGGGCTGACTACACAGAGGGGCAGAGAGGAGGACACAAGCATGCTATGAACAAGGGAGCTCTGAAAAATATAGAGCAGGATGCTCAACAACCCTCAATGACATTTTGGAATCTCACCCAGCAGTCACTGTGGGGAGGAGGTGAGTGAAGGCGGGGGTAGTGCAGGGGGTGCTGAGAAGCTCTCTTCCTAATACTTCTGAAAGGGCAAAAGTTTCTAGTTCAGGTACAGATGGGAATACTAGAAAGGGAAATATTACGTCATTAATAAATATGGTCAAAGGAGAAGCACCAAGAGAAGGGCTCCCTCCCCAAGAGGGCAGGGCTTTCTCCAGTGGCTTACATCCTCACTGCATAACTGGAACAAACTAGAACACAGTGATATGTAGAAATGGGTGCCCCAGTGCCCAGTAGAAACAGTGTAACATACTGCTTTCATCCCATGAACATCTCTTAAGAGTCATGCCTGATTACTGTGGCCATCTGGGAGAGAGAGAACTTTAAAGTCAATTTAAGCCCAGTTATTGGTGGTCGTTTTTTTCTTTTGCCCCAGATGGCAGAAGACATCAAGTCCAAATGCAAGACAGAGGATAAAAGAGAGCTTAAAACAGAGCTTGCAAACTGGTAGCCTGCTGAACAGACCCAGTCTACAGATGTGTTTGATTTGGCTTATAAGAATTAAAAAATATATTTTTAAAGTACTTGCCAGCATATAAAAATCAGTACCATTCATATAAAAACTCAGATTTTATGGCTTCTCTGGAAAAGTCGGGAGATTCTGGCCACATGGACGTGCATTTCTGTATGGCAAAATCAGCTGTACAAAGAAGCCATGCTTCTTTGAGGAAGAGGCAGTCTCCATATAGACTTTTGTGTGACCTGCCTAGCCCTTGCCTACATTTGAGCTTGTGATTTCTGATTTAAACCGACCAGCATTAGATATTGTTTGTGATCTGAAAGACATGCAAATAATCCATCTCTATAAGTTTTTAATCATGTCAAAGCGAGTATTTGGCAATATGGAGAGTGCCAGGGAGGTGTGTGCCAAGAATCTGACCATCCATCAGGAGGGGGAAGAATAAGAAGACATCTGTCTATGTAATGAGGATGGAGAGATTGTTATGAAAGGCAGGAGAAAAGGGAGCCACAGCCCGCAGTGTGGAGAAGCAGGCTAGGTTGGAGCAGGTGACAGCGGGAGTCAATTACAGCCAAGTGTTGCTAGGGCAACTCAGGCTTCATGAACAGCCTGGAGGGCCTCTGGCCTTCTCACTGCTAAGGCAGCTGATTTAGGAGGCTAGAGCTCTGAGGTCAGGGAAGCTTATGAGGAAAAATATAAGGTTGCAGAAGCAATGTCCTGAGGTTAGGGCTCAAGTGTTGGTAGTAGAAACAGAGGGAGCCACAACATCCCACACAGAGCCAATGGTGGCCACTCTAAAGGCCTCTGTAATTGAAAACCATTACATCTCCCCACTTAAGGGCACCTTTTTCCAAACTATAGGTTGTAACACATTGGTGGGCTGTGAAGTTGATTTAGTGGGACAAGATCCTAATTTTTTAATGAAAAGAAATAAATACAAGTTTTTAAAAAACAGAGTTGTATTACACACAGTAAATACTGTTTTGTGAAACGCTGGTTTCAGGTATGTGTGTGTGCATGTGTGCGCAGGTGCGTGTATACTGAGTCGTGATGTCGGATAGGTTTCTTACTCTGTGAATTGAGCTCAGAAAAGTTTGAGAGCCCCTGTCACAGGCTACAGAGTGAGTCACTGTGGCCAGCTGACTGTATGTGCCTAATTTGGCAAGTCTAGTGGATTTTTTTTCTCTTTTGTTTTTGTTTTTGCTGTTGTGAGCAAGAATGGCAGAGGTAGGCCAATTATAGCCTTCTAAAGAGGACTCTCCAGTATCAGAAAAAACACAGGTAATGTTGGGCCAGCTGGGAAATAGGCTTGGGGGTGTGGCTTCTCAGGAGAGGCACAACTCCACCTGGCTGCTCAAGACTCTCCCTCCTGGGAGTGGTAGCACCGCAGGTGAGTATGCAAGTAAAGCCAAAAGGAGAGTCTGCTCTGCAGTGCTGGACCCCAAATCTGTTCTTGTCTGGAATTTTCCAGGGTTCTAGGAGCAACATCATTCCCATGATTTTTTGCATGGCCCACACTGTTGGTACCCTACCCAATGGCCATCCTTCACTTTACAGTCCCCATTTTTGTGAATATTTAGGGCAACCCTGTGCATCATGGGAGCTGGGATTCTCAAATGAAGACCTACCTACAAAATGCTAGCCCCTAATTTTTATTACATTCAAAAGGCATAACAACTACTCAGTCAACTTGTTATAAAAGTTTCCAAATGATAGACATAGAAGACAAAGGGGGAAAAGGAGGGAGGGATAAATCAAGAGTTTGGGATTAACAGATACACAGTACTATATATAAAATAGATAACCAACAAGGACCTACTGTATAGCACAGGGAACTATATTCAACATTTTGTCATAACCTATAATGGAAAAGAATTTGAAAATATACATAACTGAAATGTATATAACTGAATCACTTTGCTCTACAAGTGAAACTAACACAACATTGTAAATCAACTATACTTCAATTTAAAAAAAAAAAAGTTTCTAAACGTATAATCTCAATTTCTGCACCTAGCTGGTAACCAACAGTTTGCAGACTAGTACCAGGCTAGGGACCATACTGAGAGGGGCACTCGTCTGAGGCAACTAATCATGGTAATTCTATTTACCTTGCCAAATAGTTGGTTTCGGCATTGGCATGAGACATGATTTCTGGCCATTGAGCTAAGAGAGGATGTCTACTGGGGGCTCCTGGAAAAAGTTTCTCTTAGTCTTAATAAGGGACACATGACAGTTACGTTCTTTCTTCCAGCCTCTTGATGTTGGTATATGACCACGTGATGACTGAGTAGCTACGGCCATCTCGGGATCATAAGGTGAAGGACCAATAGACTGAGGATAGTGGTACAGGATGGAGGCAAAGTGGGTACTTAATGATGTTGTTGAGCTGCTGAATCACCTACTTTTGAATCCCTCCCTCTATGTATATATGGGAGATAATGAAATGGGCTTACTTGTTGATCCACTTTGTGTTGGCTTTGCTGTTACTTGCAACCGAAAGAATTCTAATTGATGCACCTTGCAGGACATGACAGGGTTAACTAGTCTGAGTACAGAGGCCTAGCTGTACTTAGGATTTTTTTTTTTTTTTTTTTTTTTTTTTGCGGTACACGGGCCTCTCATTGTTGCGGCCTCTCCTGTTGCGGAGCACAGGCTCCGGACACGCAGGCTCAGCGGCCATGGCTCACGGGCCCAGGCGCTCCGCGGCATGTGGGATCTTCCCGGACCGGGGCACAAACCCATGTCCCCTGCATCGGCAGGCAGACTCTCAACCATTGCGCCACCAGGGAAGCCCTACTTAGGATATTTTATTGTGAGCTTAGAATTCTCAGAAGAAATTGTTCAAATAAAAAATGGTTAAACAAAGCTGCAGTTGTGTACGGACCCACCAGACATAGCAGGTGTCATTCTAATTCTAGCATCATTTTTTTGTATTTTATTTTTTAATTAATATACAGTAAATTTAAATTTTTGTGTATATAGTTCCATTTTAACACATGCATAGATTTGTGTGACCGCCACTGTAATCATGACACAGAACAGTTCCATTGCCCCATAAAACTCTATCATGCTTTTGCTTTGAAGTCACACCCTCCCCCGACTCCTAACCACTGATCTGTTCTCCATCACTATATTTTTATCCTTTCAAAAATGTCATATAAATGGAAGCATACAATATTTAATGTTTCGAGATCATATTCCTTCACTCAGCACAATGCCTTTGAGATTGATTCAAGTTGTTGCATGTTCGTTTCTTTTTGTTGTTGAGTAGTATTCCATTGGATGGATGTACCACAGTTTGTTTATCCATTCATTCCACAAAGGATATTTGTTGTTTCCAGATTTTGGTGATTATGAATAGAACACTTTAAGCTTTTATGTACAGGTTCTTTGTGAACATAAGTCTTTATTTCTCCAGGGTAAATACCTAGGATTAGGATTACTTGGCCATAGTTAAGTGTATATTTAACTTTATATGAAACTGCCTAATTCTTTTCCAGGGTGGCTGTACCATTTTGCATGCCTCCCAGCAACATAAGAGAGTTCCAGATGTTTCTGTATGCTTTCTTCTAAAACTTTTATAGTTTTATGATTGACATTCAGATCTATTAGCCACTTTGAGTTAATTTTCATACAAGGTGTGAGGTTTTGGTCAAGGTTCATTTCTTATACATGGATGTCCAATCATTCCAATATCATTTGTTGAAAAGACTGTCATTTCGCCATTGAATTCTTTGCATCTTTGTCAAAAATCAATTGACCATATTTGTATGGGTCTATTTCTGTATTCTCTCTTTGGTTGCATTGGTCCATATGTCTATCCTTTCTCTAATACCACACTGTCTTGAATACTGTAGCTGTATAGTAAGTCTCAAAATCAGATGGTGTGATTCCTCCAACTTTATCAACATTTTCAATATCATTTTGGCTATTCTACTTCCTTTGCCTGTCCACATAAATTTTACAGTCAGCTCATCTGTATATACAGCAAATCTTACTGGGATTTTGATAGGAACTGCATTACATCTACAGATCAATTTAGGGAAAACTGACATCTTTAATATGTTGAGAGTTCCAGTCCATAAACATGGTATATTTCTCCAGTTATTTAGGCCTTTGGAGATTTCTTTCATCAGTGTTTTGCAGTTTTCAGCATATAGATTCTGCCCATGTTTTGTTTGATTTTTATCTATTTCATTTTTTGGAGCTATTATAAGTAGTATTGTTTATTGCTAGTATATAAAAATGTGATTGATTTCTGTGTGTTGATCTTATATTCTTGAACCTTGCTAAATTCATTTATTAGTTCCAGGGGGGTGAGTGTGTGTGTGTGTGTGTGTTATTTGTGACTGTCTGTGTAGACAATCATGTCATCTGTGAACAGGGACAGTTTTACTCCTCTCCCTCTTTTCCTCTCCTCCCCCTCCCTCAATGCCTAGGATTAAGATGCCTAATTTGGATGAAATATAAGAGTGGAAGATAAGTAGAGTTGTTATAGGTCATCTGCAAATTATTCAAGTTGCTTAGAAGTCATTCTACATGCAAGACGGAGGGGATATGGGGATACATGTATACATATAGCTGACTCACTTTGTTATACAGCAGAAACTAACACACCATTGTAAAGCAATTATACTCCAATAAAGATGTTTAAAAAATGAGAAGTCATTCTACAACAAGATAATAGAAATACATATGCAGATGATATCATGTACTATGAAAAATGATAAAATAATTAAAATTTTAATAATAAATATTATAAGAATACCAGTACACCTATGTGCCAGGGACTGCTCTAATAATTGTACATAAATGAACTTATCTAGTAATCACAATGTTATCATATGGGTACTATTTTCCCCATTTTACAGATGCAGAAACTGTAAATGGCAGAGCTGGGTACAAACCCAGGTAGTCTGGCTTCAGCACTTGCATGCTTTACTATTACACAATGGAACATAAGATTCTAGAAGTGGACTCTAAGATATCTGGGAGATTAGCATTTAATAAAGGGGGCATTTCAAATGAATGAGTAAAATGTCAACTATTCAATAATTATGTAGGAACAATTGGATAGTCATTGGGAAAAATTAAAGTTGGAAATGTACATTTGTTCTGTACATCAAAATAAAATCTATATGGGACAAGTATTCAAAGGTAAAAATTAAAAGCATAAAGGTGCTAGAAGAAAACATGGAGAAAGAGTTTTATAATCTTGATGTAGGGAAAGATTTTCAAAGTACAACACATATACCAGCTATTATAAATGAAATGAACAATAATTTGATTATATAAAATATTTTAAATTTGTATATTCTAAGAAAAAAATTTACAAGGTTAAAAGACAAATAACAAACTGAGGAAAATATTTGAGACAGGAAGACAAAGGGTTATTATCCATAATATAAAAAAGAGCTATTCCATTTTAAAATCTGGTTGTTTGAGGTTTTGTTGTTGTTGTATGAATTCTTTATATATTTTGGATATTAGTCCCTTATTGGCTTTATGATTTGCAAATATCTTCTCCCATTCAGTAGGTTGTCTTTTTGTTTTGTTGATGGTTTCCTTTGCTAGGCAAAGCTTTTTAGTTTGATGTAGTCCCATTTGTTTATTTTTGCTTTTGTTTCCCTTGCCTGAGGAGATATATTCAGAAAGATATTGCTAAAATCTATGTCAAAGAGTACACTGACTCTGTTTTCTTCTAGGAGTTTTATGGTTTCAGGTCTTACAGTCAAGCCTTTAATCCATTTTGAGTTGATTTTTGTGTATGGGATAAAATAACAGTGTAGTTTCTTTTTCTTTTTTTTTTTTTTGCATGTGGCTGTCCAGTTTTAACAACACCATTTAGTGAAGAGACTATCCTTTATCCATTGTATATTCTTTGCTATTTTGTTGTAAATTAATTGTCCATATATGTGTGGGTTTATTTCTGGACTCTCAATTATGTTCCATTGATCTATGTATCGGTTTTTCTGCCAATACCATGCTGTTTTGATTATTATAGTTTTGTAACATAGTTTGAAATCAGGGAGTGTGATACCTCCAGCTTTGCTCTTTCTTCTCAGGATTGCTTTGGCTATTTGAGGTCTTTGTGGTTCCATATAACTTTTAGAATTTTTTGTTCTGTTTCTGTGAAAAATTTCCTTGGGGTTTTGATAAGGATTTCATTGAATCTGTAGATTGTTTTAGGTAATACGGACATTTTAACAATGTTGACTCTTCCAATCCATGAGCACAAAATATCTTTCCATTTATTTGTGCCACTTTGGAAAACAGTATGGAGATTCCTCAAAAAATTAAGAATAGAACTACCATATGATCCAGCTATTCCACTTCTGGGTATTTATCCAGAGAATACAAAGAAACTAATTTGAAAAGATATACACACCCCTATGTTCATCACAGCATTATTTACAGTAGCCAACACATGGAAACAACCTAAGTGCCCATCAACAGATGAATGGACAAAGAGGATGTTTTACATACGCGCGCACACACACACACACACACACACACACACACACACACACACCAGAATACTACTCAGCCATAAAAAAAATGAAATCTTGCCATTTACAACAACATGGATCGATCTTGAGGGTATTATGCTAAGTGAAATAAGTCAGACAAATACTACACGGTTTCATCAATATGTGGAATACAAAAAACAAACAAACAAAACAAAATAAATGAATAAACCAAACAAAACAAAAACAAACGTGTACAGCAGGCAAGATGGCGGAAGAGTAAGACGCGGAGATCACCTTCTTCCTCACAGATACATCAGAAATACAGCTACACGTGGAACTTCTCCTATAGAACACCCACCGAACGCTGGCAGAAGACCTCAGACCTCACAAAAGGCAAGAAACCCCCCACGTACCTGGGTAGGCAAAAGAAAAAAGAATAAACAGAGACAAAGAATAGGGACGGGACCTGCACCACTGGGAGGGAGCCGTGAAGGAGGAAAGGTTCCCACACCCTAGAAGCCCCTTCGCGGGCGGAGACTGTGGGTGGCGGAGGGGGAAGCTCCGGAGCCACGGAGGAGAG